>NC_083569.1:71992148-72292148 GCF_027579695.1 Neoarius graeffei | reverse complement strand
AGCAGCCAGTGGTATTTGAGTACGGGGGGGTGACAGGAAAAAATGGCAAACAGGAAACGTATTTTACATTTATTTAATTTCAGTTTGTGAACACTGTTCTTCTAGCCACATGACCTTTATAGTGGAGTGGGTGTAGTTTTGAAATCACAGTCATGTGCTTTTAAAAATGTACTGACAGATTCAACAACTACCCTTAGACTTTCAATGTTAGCTGTTTCGAGGAATTAGATTTCTGTTTGGTTTTTCTTCCCTCAAGTACAGTCATTACTATTTGTAGTAATCACATAGCAAGGGCGGCACAGTGGTTAGCGCTGTCGCCTCACAGCAAAAAGGTTCTGGGTTCGCGGCCAGCGAGGGCCTTTTTGTTGCCCCTTTTCCACCAAAGCAGTTCCAGGGCTGGTTCGGGGCCAGTGCTTAGTTTGGAACCGGGTTTTCCGTTTCCACTGACAAAGAACTGGCTCTGGGGCCAGAAAAAATGGTTCCAGGCTAGCACCAACTCTCTGCTGGGCCAGAGGAAAGAAGCGCTTACGTAAGCAGAGTTGTTAAGACCAACAACAATTGCAAGACCGCGAAAGGTCGTCATTTTTAAGCGACAAGAAGCAGCAGCTGTACAAACGCGAAGTCATCCATTATTGTTGTTGTTGCTGCTTCTTCTTCTCCGTGTTGTTGTTGCTTCGATGTTCGCGCCAAGGTTTATACAAACACAGCGACGTAACTGATGTATACAGCGACGTAATGACGTGACTCCCCTTAGCACCACAAGCTATGGAAAAGCAAACTGGTTCTCAGCTGGCTCGCAAGTTGAACGAGCTGTGAACCAGCACCGGCCCCGAACCAGCCCTGGAACTGATTTGGTGGAAAAGGGGTACGTGTGGAGTTTGCATGTTCTCCCCATGTCTGCGTGGGTTTCCTCTGGGTGCTCCGGTTTCCCCCACAGTCCAAAGACATGCAGGTTAGGTTAACTGGTGACTCTAAATTGACCGTAGGTGTGAATGTGAGTGTGAATGGTTGTCTGTGTCTATGTGTCAGCCCTGTGATGACCTGGCGACTTGTCCAGGGTGTACCCCGCCTTTCGCCCGTAGTCAGCTGGGATAGGCTCCAGCTTGGATATGCGGTTACAGATAATGGATGGATGAATGGATGGACATATAAGCAACAGATGGATAGATATTAGGCTGAAAATGCTGCAGTAGAATTGTCAGTCCTGCGTGCTGTAGCGCGTGCACCTGAAGGCGCACCTCGGGCTGCGTGCGCACCAAGTGGAGTCCAGCACACGCACCGGAAACAGTGTTGCCAGATACTGCTGACGTTTTCCAGCCCAAAATATGTTCAAAACCCACCAAAATGCACTTAAAACCACCCAAAATGTAAAATGTACTTGATGCCTATCTTGTAAAGTAAAAATATGCAGCTAAAGACCAGTATACTATTTGTAAATCGAACAACAATGCAAACAACTTCTAAATGGCAACATGAGACCGTCAGTGCTCGAGTGTCTGGTACTCGGCTCTGTATGGTTGAATCAGATTATAACTTTGCAATCATCTGCTGTGTTCTGAATGACGCACACGCATAATATTATGTAGGCTATGTTAGGCTACGATGCATATTTAACATCTGCATTGCTGAGGTTATTTATTTTTAATTTGTCTTTTATTTATTTTTTTATTTATTTATCTTTTTATTTATCCTGTTTGTTTTATTAAATTTATAGGCCTAGTTATTCTGCTTAATTTATTTTTGTCTACATCCATGTATTTTCTTCATCTGTTATCCTGATACTGTACTTTTTTTGTATTTTGCCCACTTTGGCATCTTGACTAGCCGTCGTTCACTAACTGCACTCTGTGTCGTGTGATGCCCGCGATCTCTGATTGGGTCACAGAAGTGTTTAATATGGATTGGATTGGATGTAGACGAGTGGACGTAGATAGTACATAGAATGTGCTGCATCAAAGTCCTTCTAAGGCTATATAAGTGTCTCTGGCTGCATTCTCACACAGAACGTTGGTGCGAAATGTTTATAAACATCTGATAAAAACCCGCCGAACTAACGTCAAACCCACCCAATTTTTGTCAACCAGCCCAAGCCATTTTTTGCCTGCAAAGTAGAATTCAAAAACCGCCCAATCTGGCAACACTGACCGGGAACAATACACACCTGAACGCAAATAAGTAACTATGTGTGTACCTTTTGTTTTAAAGATTTTTTTGGGGGCTTTTTTCACCTTTATTAGGCCAAAAAAAAAATAGTGTGTTTCTGGTAACATGAAATACTAAAATAAGGTCGGTAAGTAGGAAAAAGGTTTTTTTTTCTTAATTTTTTTTTTATTTTGTTCGAAAATATTAACACAAGTAAACATCTTACAAAATACTATTTTGGCACAGAATCCTTTATACCACACATCATAATAAAATAAAAGTGTTTTAAATCTTTAAACGAATAAAAAAAAAATATCGCGAGAGTTCGAGTTATGATCTACGGAAGTGATATTTCATGATATTTTCATGTAATAACGTGAAAACACCTTATCAAGAAATAACGTGAAAATAACGTCCTAGGCTAGGCTACTTCCGTTAAAAGCAGACGGCCTAGCCTAGCCTACTGTAGAACTTGGGTCGAGCAAAAACACCGAGCACAAACATGGCTGAATCCTGAATGACTCCTATTTGTATAAATAGGGGACTACATAGGCGGCAAAACGTAGTGTTTTTCCCTGCCATGGAAGTGCACTTATATACTGAACAGGAAGCAATTTGCATTACAGCCGTGAATGAGGATTCAAAATGGCGCCTCGGCTCAGTTTTCCCTTCCTCCTTCAGTATACAAGTGCGCTTCCATGTTTATGCAGGAGGGCGGATAGAAGTGGCGAAACATTTTACTTTTTATCATTTCTTTCACAACTTGAATGCGTTGAAACAAAAAATTATGACAAACTAATGCTGCTTACACTAAAAGATCGAGGGAAATTTGTAATAAAAGCTTTACGGTCGGCAATTTCGACGCGGAAATTCTCGATCGGTCGGGTTACCGGAAACACACTATTTTTTTTATTTGGCCTTATTGGATAGGACAGTGTAGAGACAGGAAATGAGTGGGAGAGAGAGACGGGGAGGGATCGGGAAATGACCTCAGGCCGGAATCGAACCCGGGTCCCCGGATTTATGGTATGGCGCCTTATCCACCTGAGCCACGACGTCCCCGTGTGTACCTTTTTAAGGGCTGTGCTGATGCACAATCATCGCAAAGTATTACAATACCTTTATACCCGTGTTCTTGATTTCCTGGTTTCTTGATTCCTGGGCCTGTTTTCTCGCTACCGTTCTCTCTTTGTCTCTGATATCCTGTTTGCGCTTTGCCCGACCCTTTGCCTGTTTCTCGTCTTTGGATTTTGCCTGCTGATTTGGACTGTTTGCCTGTGTGTGCACTTTACATGCTTGTTTGTGTATGTGCAAATATATATTCCCTGTTATTAAACTGATTTACTTCTGCACTTACATCCGCCTCCCTCGCGTACCTGACAAGAATGATATCTAATGGTTGAAGCTGCTTAAACTGTTAAATGTGCACAAGTGTTTTGCTTCCGTGCTACCCTGGGTCAACCTTGTACAGAATTCAAACATCAAACGAGAACCAATAAACCAATAAACTATAGTAATCCGTATAAGAAAATTAAAAAAAAAAATCAGACGCTGTATAATAAATTTTCTTTCACTTGGTCGCATAGATTTGCGTACTCTTGGCCTGAGGCATATGAACTGTATGGAATGAATGAAAGGAAAAGATTTTCTTTTGATCATGAGTTCAGACACAGTGTGTGGTACACTGGGTACATGGAAAGATATTTGATTTGAGTCTTTAACCCAAGCTAGGGTGACCAGACGTCCCGGTTTTACCGGGACAGTCCCGATTTGGGGTTGTGTGTCCCGAGAAAAGTCTGTCGGGACACGGATATGTCCCGGTTTTCGCCACTCGCGACGTTTGCGACTGAGCAGCGTGGGAATCATTAGTGGAGAAATGTCTGCATTTACTATTTTGATGAATTGACAGGAATCGCAAACTTTCCTGGTTACTGCCCCCTGGCCCTGTGGCATGGGTGTTTATTTAGCCACATTATTCCAGACAACAGAACGTGTTGCCATGCAACAATAAAATAAACATTAACTGGCGCGAATGTTCTTTGTTTAGCAGCTAGCAGCAGTAATGCCGCAGCAATTATGCCGAAAAGAAAATGTACCTTTTCCAAAGATTTACAGGGCACCTACCCCTTCCTCCGAGAGGTGCAGAACAATGCGCACGAAGTCTACTGCACACACTGTAAGTGCTTTGTTCTTGTACTGAGTTGGGTAGCCTACCGTATGTTGCAAATGCTGTGCGCTCCTGTGGGGGCTTTCCTCGGGCTGTCGCCCCTCTCCTCCTTTACTGCTGTTTTGTTTGAGTGTATATTTACGGAAGCCGCGAGAGGCCCTTCATATAATCTTTTTTTATTCACCTTGTTATCCCGAGATAACGACATAATTAATTCAGGATCTCGAGAAAACAACACAACTAATTCAAGATCTCGAGAAAACAAAACGGTTATTCCGAGATCTCGAGATAACAAAACAATTATTTCATGATCTCAGCTGGATCACTGTATCTCCGTCGGTAGAGACGAAGCCGGGCCAGTCTTCTGCGGAGGTGCCGCGGACTAATTTTGAAATTATCCCTTATTAAAAGACTTAATGCAATCTCTCCCTGTGTCAACCCCTGATCAAAATATTGCCTTATTAGGTGATCGATTATTCCAGACATTCTAATGACCAAAGTTGCGTCCATACAGAATGAGAAACAGCCCCAAAGTCAGCATATCACAAGTCTCTTGGCGCACCTGAATGAACCATTTCTCAGCTGTTTACTCGAGATCATGAAATAATTGTCTTGTTTTCTCGAGATCTCGAATTAGTTGTGTTGTTTTCTCGAGATCCTGAATTAATTATGTCGTTATCTCGGGATAACAAGGTGAATTAAAAAAAGGATTATATGAAGGGCCTCTCTCGGCTTCCGTAGTATATATTCTCAAATCACTTGTCTCTTTTTTGTTTCTGTTTAACATACCATTCTGACAGTTTATTGCTGTGTTGAACAGCTTGTTGCACCTTCCATTAAAGTGTTCACTTTTGTACACATCTTCTTGCTTTATTCATTCAGTTGTGGGGAATGGTTAGTAAGGTTGATTCTGACCTAGGCTATGTTGAGGTCACATATCTACTTTTTAAGTTCATGCTATAGTGCATACTATCGTCTATCGTCGCATGCTCCGCGTCTCGTACACTGCACACGAAACCAACATCTCGGTGCTTCAGCGAGTGGGTCAACGGAGACATCTACTCAACACCATCAAAGAGCGACAAACAAAATTCATAGGCCATGTCATCAGGAAAGGCGAACTGGAGGAACTGTGTCTCGCTGGCCGGATCAATGGAAAGAAGGCGCGCGGTAGACAGAGGCTCCTGTTCCTCAATAAACTCAAGGAATACACCGGATTAAAGACAACGCGAGCCATCTGGGACGCTGCTAGAAATCGAGTGCTTCGTTTCAAGTCGTCATGAGTCGCCAAGGGTCGGACTGACTAATGCCACTTTTCCACTACAAACGCGGCTGAGCCGTGCCGTGCCGAGTCGAGCTGAATCGAGCTGAGCGGGGCTGTTGGAGTTGCATTTCGACTACAACCGCGCTGAACCGTGCTGGCTGGAAGTGGGTGGACACATTGGGTGGAGTTAGCGAAAGTGGGTGGACGTCACGTGATGTCGTTAAGCAGCGCAAACAGTGACATTAGTGACAGTGGCGGAACAAGTCAGAGCCGGGCCGGGGGCGGGGCAAATGACCGGGCCCTTTATTAAAGCTTATCATAACATCATTTTAGGCTACAAAAACGAAGTCCTTCAAACGAACATGTAACTCAGAAACAAAAAACATTAGGATACTGTACATGGCTCATAATAAAACATCAATAGCCTATACTGCGCACATTATTTGAAGGGCATACGAATGAGCGCTCAGAGGTTGCAACGGTGACAGGAAGAGTCAGAAATAAAAGGAGGGCGGTGCAAACCTCACTGAATGCACTGTGTTTACCAATTTCAACACTACGGGGTGCAACTATGTTATTTTGTACATTAAGTCCTTCAAACGAACATGTAACTCAGAAACAAAAAAACATTAGGCGACATACTGTACATGGCTCATAATAAAACATCAATAGCCTACTGCGCGCATTATTTGAAGGGCATACGACGAGCCTTGCGCTCCGCGAACTCGTCCACGATGCTCTGTATGTCACTGTACTAGGCTACAAAAACGAAGTCCTTCAAACGAACATGTAACTCAGAAACAAAAAACATTAGGATACTGTACATGGCTCATAATAAAACATCAATAGCCTATACTGCGCACATTATTTGAAGGGCATACGAATGAGCGCTCAGAGGTTGCAACGGTGACAGGAAGAGCCATGTACAGTATCCTAGTGGTCTTTTCAGTGGTAGTCTCACGACCCGAATAGTAAACAATAAACATGGAGGACATGGAGTCGTTAGTGTTGCTGGTCTTGGTGCTGTGGCTTGTTGTCACCGACAACGCCAACAGATACTGGCAAGAGCGTATAGATGAGGCGAGGCGGCGCATAAGGCTTCAGAAATTCTCGTAATTCATAATTATTCTCCTTCCGGGTTTGCGGTGTTTACAGATCCCAGCGCTCTCGCGGGGCGTGTGTGGGCATGTGAGGACACTCCTCCTCACCAATCAGTGCACAGGGGAGTGTCTGCTCACGCCCCCAACCTCACTCGGCACGGCTTGGCTTGCTTCAGCCCCACTCCAAAACGGTGCGAGTTTTAGGGGCTAAGCAGGGCTGAAACGAGCTGAGTCGTGCTGGTTTTTGGTAGTCGAAACGCGAGCCGTGTCGGGCTGAAGTGAGCTGAAGCGAGCTGAAGTGAGCTGAAAAAGGGTAGTGGAAAAGGGCCATATGGCACCCACAGAGAGAGATAGTGCATACAATTTTAGAGATATAGCCTACATGTGCATATGCATTCTTCTTGGTGTTCTCACAAACAGGTGAAATAAATCAGTTTAAATTTGGCCTATGGACATAGCCTGGCCTATTCTCAGCCATTACAAAATCTGCTGTCTGACCATAATTTAACTGATCTGTATACCACTATGCTACTAGATAACAAAATGCCTGTTTGTTTTATTTCATGTGAGATGTTGATAAATGTGAGCTTCAACAAAATGATAAGAGCACCTCTCTGAGTGTCACGTTTACGTTAAAAAAAGGTGTGCGTGCACGAGCATGGTCGCGCGCAAAAGTGTCCCGGTTTCAGACTCAGGAAACCTGGTCACCCTAAAGGCCTCTGCATGCTCTTGCGACAAGGCTTTCGCAGATAGCTTTTCACAGACAGTTGTAATTTATCGTTGAGCGGGGAGTTTAGGCGTGCGCGATGTTATTCACCGCCACAACGCAAGGGGGCGCGAAGTCGCTAGGAGTAGTTGGTGGGTGTGGTTAGTGGAGTGTTTATCCTCTGGTTACTTATAATGACTAGAACTTTTTTTTTATAATGACTAGAACTGGAGTCGTATAGATGTACGTACTTCCTCAATCAACCGCTCTTCGTGCTGCTCCATCTTCGCTCGTGTTTTTAAAAATGGCGGTCGTGAAAACAAACCAAACCGGGAAAGTAGGGAAGCGGAAGTGCGTGTACAGCGGATGTAGAGTGGACCAATCAGAGCCCTCTTGTCTGCGAGGCTGTCTGCGAGGCTTCTGCGGTGGTCACAATTTTTGGGAGGTGCGTGCAGAGCGTCTACGAAGGTGGGGGGGCTACGCAGACACTGTCTGCGACGCTATCTGCGAGGACTGGGTTGTCAGCATAAATTGGCCTTAACCCAAGCATAAGTGTACATGCTTATTGAAATATGAGAAACAGACCAGACTGCAGGTATCCAAATATCCAGTGTCTCTGAATTTCCAAAAGAGCAAATAAATCAGCCTTTCAATGGCTGTCAGCATACAAGAAATGACTTAGTTTTGCCTGAGGCTGTTAGCTCTATTTAAAACTTCTTAGCTTTACTAGCTACACTTGCTATTTAAATGATGGAAACGTAGGTAAATAACAAGGTCAATCAACCCCCCTTCTCTTTTCAAATGATGTGGATCAAAAGCATAAATCAGTTTAAAGAGTTGGTGAGAGGATGAGGACCTTTAAAGAAGGGGGGGGGACGTCAACATGCACTCAGCAACTCTTTTAATACGGTTAATGGACTCTGTGCTATTGTGCACATTCTCTCCAATGAACATGAAATATCCTGATGCTGGTATAGCGTTTCTGTCTCACTGGGTTTAGTTTCATCTGAGCCTTTTGATTTGAGAACACGCTTTTCACTGGAAGCTTCGAGTGCAGGCTGGGTTTCAGTCTCCGTGTGAAAGGCTGAGACAGACACTTAGAGCTCTTTAAGGTTCGACTAAGACACTAAACGAATGTGGGTCAAACGGTGCATCTAGCAGAATGCTGCAGTGTTTCTCTTCGCCGATTCAAATTTACAGTGAATTTCAGGTAAAGCCTTCAAACACAACTCCTTTACTATGAAATGCTCAGGAAAAACTGGTTGCGCTACATAAGGACACTTTGCAGCTGGTGTCTTATTTTGTCTTATCTGCTTTGGAGCATATGATGCACATCAATATAGTAAACTCTATATTAACAGCGAATGTAGTAAGTGTTTAATGAAAAAGCCCAAATGCACTAGAAACAAGAATAGCAAAGAAATGCAAGCAAGACGATACAGCAGAGTCAGGTACGTACCCAGGAAACCACTCGGCCATTAAAGCAGGGCAGTTTAGCGTTGTCATCAGAAATCTCCTCCTTGACCACTCTGGAACGAGAAGTACAGTGACTAATCAGTAAAGGATTGATGAGAATGAATCTTATGGATTATGAGCGAGTCAGGTGGATTACTCCTTAATAAGGATCACTAATCCCATTTTTCTATTTTCAGTGCAATAACTTTAGGAAAGTTCAGCATACTGGCCAATACCCAGTGCTGATCCGTTACTCTCATCCTCATAGCAGCAACTAGAAACAGATTCTGCAGTCTTCTGCTGCTCCATCTCATGTCATTATCTCTAGCCGCTTTATCCTGTTCTACAGGGTCGCAGGCAAGCTGGAGCCTATCCCAGCTGACTACGGGCGAAAGGCGGGGTACACCCTGGACAAGTCGCCAGGTCATCACAGGGCTGACACATAGACACAAACAACCATTCACACTCACATTCACACCTACGCTCAATTTAGAGTCACCAGTTAACCTAACCTGCATGTCTTTGGACTGTGGGGGAAACCGGAGCACCCGGAGGAAACCCACGCGGACACGGGGAGAACATGCAAACTCCACACAGAAAGGCCCTCGTCGGCCACGGGGCTCGAACCCGGACCTTCTTGCTGTGAGGCGACAGCGCTAACCACTACACCACCGTGCCGCCCCTTAAAGGGCATATCACAGGTAAATTCAGGAGCAAGATCAGTGTAATTCTCCTATTTTATACTAAACTTTGGTCAAATATCTGTCACATTCTGCATTCTCTGCAATTTTTTTACCTTGCACAATACCGGAAAAATTCCGTTGAAATCAAGCCATTTGAGGCGAATTGGTCCGCCTCTGAAAAAACTTGGCATTTGGATTTCCTGGCAAACACTGATTTTCGTGACGTCACATGCGGGACGCCTCCTTCTGAATCCTACGTCAGCGCTGGTTTGTTTATGAGAAAACGACCTGGTGGTTTTCTGGAAATTTCTCCAACGTTATCACGTAATTATTAAAATGGTTAACAGATGTATCGTAAGAGGGTGTAGCAACACCAATCTTGATGGGATTAGTACTCATCGCTTTCCAAAAGACCGGACAATGAGAGAGAAATGGGAGCGCTTGGTCTACACAGGCTGTGCACTGAAACCGTGCAAAGCTCTCGCAGCCTGCTGGCGCTTCCGCAGGTGACGTCACAAATCTGGCTCCAGACTCCCTTGGGATTTTTCCAGACGCGTTTTGGTATTTTATTTTTTTCTGCTGTAGACAGATGGCCTTGTGCAAAATTACCCTTCTGGATGAGTGTGTAAAGGGACATACTTTCATATAAAAAAAAAAACCGAAATTGGTCCAGGATATGCACTTTAATAAAACAAATCAAACTGAGCCACTGTTTCAGGCCAGCAACAGCCTTGATACTGTATCAGACTGGTGAACCCACGTCTTTTTTTTAAGCAAATTTCCTGCTAATCACAGTGATGCTAGCCATTGTGAACACCTATGAGCTTGTCTATGCAGAAGAGGGCAAACAGCACACTCTTCCAAGTGTGTTCCGCTGCTCTGTGACACCCAGCATGAGCAGTATTTCAAGAAGATGCAGCTGGCAGGCATTACGTGTCTCAGTTGTTAGCATGTTAAGGCCTCTGCATGCTCTTGCGACAAGGCTTTCGCAGACAGCTTTTCGCAGACAGTTGTAATTTATTGTTGAGCGGGGAGTAATAGGCGTGCGCGATGTTATTCACCGCCACAACGCAAGGGGGCGCGAAGTCGCTAGGAGTAGTTGGTGGGTGTGGTTAGTGGAGTGTTTATCCTCCGGTTACTTATAATGACTAGAACTGGAGTCGTATAGATGTACGTACTTCCTCACTTCCTCGAGCAACCGCTCTTCATGCTGCTCCATCTTCGCTCATGTTTAGGGTTGGGCGGTATTACGGTAAGAAGGTATCCCGAGGTATCCAAAAGTACCAACGGTATCGGTCTCATTACCGTCATTTTAAAAAAATATATAATATCTAAATAAATATGGAGTACATGAGGTCATAATATAAAATAATAAATTGAAGATCATCCCGAATAACTGTGTGATCGTATTTTCACTAATTCTATCAATTTCCTAAAGAAGTTCTCATCGCGTGCAGGGTTGTTTATGTCGTTACCATGGCAACCCTGCGTGACATTTGGAGTCTGACAGAAAGCTTCGCAAGAGACTGAGAGCGGGGGTGTCATGGCTCAGATGGCCAAGGCACTGTACCATAAATCCGGGGACCCGGGTTCAATTCCGACCCGAGGTTATTTCCCGATCCCGTCTCTCTCTCCCCCGCTCATTTCCTGTCTCTCTATACTGTCCTATCTAAAAAAAAAAAGAGACTGAGACCGCGGTTGAAAGATGGCAAGTCAAGATAACGAGTTAGTGGCAAAAAAAAAACAACATCGGCAGTGTGGCAGTATTTTGGTTTCAAACCAAACGAAAAATCTAATATGTCCCCTAAGGCACACCATAGCCTGGGGTACTCCACTTCCACGAGATCTCTCCAATGAGTTGTGTTTTGAGTAGGTTACATGAGTAACAACAAGGTAAAATAATATAACGTATGACATTTGGGATGTGGGTAATAAACGTTTGAAATGTCATCTACTGAAGAAACGGAAGAAAACATCGTAGCGTAAACTGTTAGGTTTCTGGTGGGAATTAGCAATGCGCTTGCTATCTTTGTTGGGTGTGTTAAACCGTATGGATTTAAGTGGAATAATTGTAAGGAGTTATGTGATCAAGACAACGTTTTAAGCAAGGTAAGGCCATTTGATTATTAATTTCCCCGCCATGGCATGACGTGGGCCCATATGATTTTGCCTTGTGCAGCTACCGCGCATTTGAATTAGGTTCGCCTCATTTGCGCTGAAGAATATGGTTTATCGCGCAGTCTAAACGGACTTGGGTGTTGGTTGATTCTTTTTCTTTTTTTTATTTCCCATGCTTGAAAGGGTATGATCCTGCTCATCGTGTACTTTTTTTGATGGAGTAGGTGAAATAGTGCTGCAAATGGCGTTTCAACGCAGACCTGTGTAAACGACAGCTGAATGCTATTTTCAAGATGAAGGAAGAGTTGCGTGATGCTTTGAAATATCTCTTAATCCATTCATCAATGCACAAAATTCGCTTTGCTGCTTAATCCATACCACAATGCACACAATTCGCTATGCTGCTTTTAAATAGTACATTTGAGGCATAGGCGCACGTTACACAGTAGGCCGAAACAAAATATTATTTTTTTCTCGGTAATACCGTATACCCCAGGAAAACACAGAGACAGTTTAAAGGTATCAAAATTTGGATACCGCCCAACCCTACTCATGTTTTTTTAAAAATGGCGGTCGTGAAAACAAAACAAACCGGGAAAGTAGGGAAGCGGAAGTGCGTGTACAGTGGATGTAGAGTGGACCAATCAGAGCCCTCTTGTCTGCGACGCTGTCTGCGGTGGTCACAATTTTTGGGAGGTGCGCGCAGAGCGTCTGCGAAGGGGAGGGGGCTTCGCAGACGCCATCTGCGATGCCATCTGTGAGGACTGGGTTGTCAGCTTAAATTGGCCTTTAGCCTTCACCCTTCCTTGATGGTAGCTGTAGTATGAAGGGTGAGATCAGGCTAATGGGTAGGAATTGGAGGAGATAAGGGAGATTCAAAAAATATCTTCAGCAACAGACATTTTTTTTTTTTGCCATTTTGGCAATAACTTTGGTAAAGTCATAAATAATTCATAATATATTTCTAGCAAACACTCTTTATACCAAGGTAAGAAAGTTTCTTCTCAGGTTTTAGCTCTTTATTGGGAGCAGCCGTGGCTTGAAGGTTACAGAAGCAGCCTTGGACTCTTGAGCGAGGCACCTAACCCTCAATTTCTCCCCGGGTGCTGTAGCATAGCTGCCTACTGCTCTGGGTATGTGTGTGTGCTCATTGCTCACTCATGTGCGTTCACTGCTGCAGATGGGTTAAATGCAGAGGAGGAATTTCGCTGTGCTTGAGTGTACGTGTGACAAATAAAGGCTTATTCTTCTATTCTGCATACACTATATTTCTTTGTTGTTTCAACATGCACAGTAATTCTGGAAGAGAACGCTTCCATCAAGACAGAAATGCCATCATCATAGGATAAAGGCGATTAGTCAGAGGAGCTTTCTCTTCCCACTAAGGCATCGGTTCTCAACCACAGCTGCAAGAATTTAGGGGTTTTAAAATGGGAACACCGAGAACCCTGGATCTAAGGGGAAAGCTGGATCCAAATCATGTCGGTACAATGCCCCTGCATAGTATAACAGAGTTAATGTTTTTACCTCTAATTTGTCATCTGTCTGTAGAACATCTCATCAACCTTTCCTGAAAATCAGTCCCCCCAGGATTCCGCGGGCCTTTTTTGTGATTGTTGCGGGCTAAAATGTCTGATGTTGCGGGGGTTTTTCCAAAAAATTGCGATGAAAGTTGCGGTGTTTTTTAGGTTTTTGTTGCGATTACATTGTGGGAGGAAGTGAAAGTTGCGAGGAATTGTTGCGATTTTCTCTTTTTGTGATTAAAATTGAATGATATGTTAAATATTAAGTTATTACTGAAAAACTATTGATTTAAAAAAAACAGACACTGAGAAATGGTCCTATAAACAACTTTACCAATATAAAAGATTACCAGGACTACAAAAATGCAGAAAAATAGGCTTTACTTATCCAAATGCACCTGTTGGTTCAAAAGTTAAAGTGCAGAGAACCTCACAGCACAACATGAAGTTACCTTCAAATATAATATAAATGCCTCAGCTTTCATGTAAGAAAAAAACACTATTAATACTAGTACTGTGTGCAGGCAGTCTCTCCTGAAGACTAAATTAAACAATAATTATAAACTAATAAAATAAATGGCTCAGGCTTCACAGAAGAAAAAAACAACAATTTGAACAGAATCTCACAGTATGATGCTGAAGCTGCCTAAACAATGGAAAATAAAATACCATTTTGGCAAAAATGTTGGCATCCATTAATTTCTTGTATTAAGTAAAAAAATAATATAAAGTGCACACAGTCCTTCACTGTAAACATAACACACTTTCAGTAACAGAATTTAAGCCTATATAAACACTGACTCACACATGCTGCTTCTCTTGAACATATACACGGAAGTAAGCAGTGTTGCCAGATACTGCTGACGTTTTCCAGCCCAAAATATGTTCAAAACCCGCCAAAATGCACTTGAAACCACCCAATCTGGCAACACTGGAAGTAAGGTGGAAGGTAGTTTGTCGACGTCACCTCAAGACGACTAGCCTAGTAAACTAGACCCACCCGCCTAGCGGCCAAAAATATTTTTGCCTACGAGTGGGTCTAGCCTCAGACTATATCAACAACACACCCCGGGCATCAAATCGTGCCCGCCAATCACAACGCAAGGTTTTTGTTTGGATTCTTTGGGCAGGCTTTTGCAGGAGTGACGACAAAGCTGCGCGACGCTGGAGAAAGCACAACAGGAAAGATGGCTACGGATATTGAACAGCGCTCGTTTGACTCCGCTTTGGAATCAGTTTTAGAAGAATTAGACTTGGAGTTTTCGTTGAAACATGAGCAGGAAGAGCTCCTCTCATGTCTTTTTGGCACAAACGACAAAAACAGTCAAACTCCATGATCGCTGAATCTTCACCAAAACACTCGACGCTCCAATGGTGTCCCTCTCCACATGCTGTTTGTTTACCCTCCCCCACTGCTTTCTGTCACTCTGATTACGTCACAGTCACTGTTGCGCTGATTGGTCAGAGCGTTGGCCTATACGCACAGAGACAGTTTGAAAGACAACGGGTTGTTCCTACGCACACCCTTCGGAAATGTCTACGACCGAGACCAGACTAATGGCCCTTTTCCACTACCCTTTTTCAGCTCACTTCAGCTCGCTTCAGCTCACTTCAGCCCGACACGGCTCACGTTTCGACTACCAAAAAACAGCACGACTCAGCTCGCTTCAGCCCTGCTTAGCCCCTAAAACTCGCACGGTTTTGGAGTGGGGTTGAAGCGAGCCAAAGCGAGCCGAGTGAGGCTGGGGGCGTGAGCAGACACTCCCCTGTGCACTGATTGGTGAGGAGGAGTGTCCTCACATGCCCACACACGCCCCGCGAGCACGCTGGGATCTGTAAACACCGCAAACCCGGAAGGAGAAGAATTACGAATTACGAGAATTTCTGAAGCCTTATGCGCCTCGCCTCATCTATACGCTCTTGCCAGTATCTGTTCGCGTTGTCAGTGACAACAAGCCACAGCACCAAGACCAGCAACACTAACGACTCCATGTCCTCCATGTTTATTGTTTACTATTCAGGTCGTGAGACTACCGCTTAAAAGCTCACTGATGTCACTGTTTGCGCTGCTTAACGACATCACGTGACGTCCACCCACTTTTGCTAACTCCACCCAATGTGTCCACCCACTTCCAGCCAGCACGGTTCAGCGCGATTGTAGTCGAAATGCAACTTCAATAGCCCCGCTCAGCTCGACTCAGCCCAACTCAGCACGGCACGGCTCAGCCGCGTTTGTAGTGGAAAAGCGGCATAAATATTCACATTTAAGGCCTCTGCATGTTCTTGCGACAAGGCTTTCGCAGATAGCTTTTCGCAGACAGTTGTAATTTATCGTTGAGCGGGGAGTATAGGCGTGTATAGGCGTGCGCAATGTTATTCACCGCCACAACGCAAGGGGGCGCGAAGTCGCAAAATCGCTAGGAGTGGTTAGTGGAGTGTTTATCTTCCGGTTACTGAGCAACAGGTCCTTCAACACCGCTGTCCTTATAATGCGCTGTCCTTATAATGACTAGAACTGAAGTCGTATAGATGTACGTACTTCCTCACTTCCTCGATCAACCGCTCTTCGTGCTGCTCCATCTTCGCTCGTGTTTTTAAAAATGGCGGTCGTGAAAACAAACCAAACTGGGGAAGTAGGGAAGTGGAAGTGCGTGTACAGCGGATGTAGAGTGGACCAATCAGAGCCCTCTTGTCTGCGACGCTGTCTGCGAGGCTGTCTGTGGTGGTCACAAATTTTGGGAGGTGCGCACAGAGCGTCTGCGAAGGTGGGGGGGCTACGCAGATGCTGTCTGCGACGCCGTCTGCGAAGACTGGGTTGTCAGCATAAATTGGTCTTTAGTCTGGCTTGCCAGGCTACAAGACGACACCAACGATTGGTCAAATTTGCGGGAAAGTTGCAGTGATTGGATATAATTGCAACGCCGCCCTGAATTCGCGGGGATTGGTTGAATTTGCGTTGAAGTTGCAAATCGCAACATCGCGAAATCCTTGAGGGTCTGGAAAATGACCCTGACCACAGAGAACCATCAGAAATTTACTGTGCCTGTGTTTACATGTGGAAAAATGTCAAGCTCTATATGCATGCTCGATGTTAAGCAGTAGCATAACGAAAAGGGAGAACATGAAATACAATGTGCATTGGGGAGCCATCATTCATGCAGAAAATAAATGTCTAAAATTGATAGATTTAAAACATTAGTTTTATTTTGACAACTGATCTTCCATGCTTTATTCCTTATTTCCTTACCAATTTGGTCATTTTGCCAATTCCCACCCACCAGCTAGCTCTCCCCATCCCACAACAGCTACCAACTGGGGAGGATATGCGCCAGCACGTGCTTCCTCAGACACACTTGAATCCAGCCACTGCATCATGCAAACTGCGACTCATGCAACATCACAGGGTAATGCATCATTCTTCAAGGAAAGCGCCATCTGCCCTCTTCAGCATGCATGAGCTATACGGGTGATTGGTTTGTGTAGGGCTGCAACAAATAATCACCAAAACTCATAATAAAAATAGTTGGCAATGAATTGTCAATTTGTTGAACTGTATTATGAAGCACACTGTACACTACATCACTTCATCAAAACACGTGGTGAAATGGCAGATCGGGGGGGAAAAAAAACAGTAATGACTTTCTCTACAGTATGACTTTCTCCACAACCCTACTGGCCTCATGACACAACTCGTGTTTTAATGAAAACGATATTATCCTTCATTTGTAGGAATGTGAGGAACAGTAGAAGCATGAGATCCCTTCTTGAACCGTCCATACGAACAGCTTTGCATTGAGTTTTCCAACCTTTGTTGGTTTTCTGGCCGTATCATACGTTTATAATCGTATTTCTAGCTTTCCTTGTCTATCAGAAACTATTATCTGATGCTACTTTGATCAATTCCTGAAAAGTTTCTCAGACAACTCGATCGGTTGAAAATGAATATGGTGTCAACAGAATAATTAGTTTACAAAATGAATGTTTCCTGATTTCAAAACACAATCCAGTGTTGGGCAGGAAGTAGCACAACTATTTGAATCAATTAGATGGTAAGAAGTTAAACTAGCCTATTTTTCCAAACCAGTAGCAATGATAAACTATTCTTAGCAATAGCATACACAATATACTATCATCAAGTCTTGATCTCAAAAAGAGTCCAGTTTTAAGATTCTTCTTCTTCTTCAGTGTTCTGCCTGATGGCTGGTCCACTCTGACGGCTTCAGCCATCAAAGTTTCTAGGGAAGAATTATAGGCTACGTTTACATTAGACCGTATCTGTCTCGTTTTCTTCGCGGATGCACTGTCCGTTTACATTAAACCGCCTGGAAACGCCGGGAAGCGGGAATCTGCCAGCGTCCACGTATTCAATCCAGATCGTGTCTGGTCCAGTGCTGTGTAAACATTCAGAATACGCGGATACGCTGTGCTGAGCTCTAGCTGGCGTCGTCATTGGACAACGTCACTGTGACATCCACCTTCCTGATTCGCTGGCGTTGGTCATGTGACGCGACTGCTGAAAAATGGCGCGGACTTCCGCCTTGTATCACCTTTCATTAAAGAGTATAAAAGTATGAAAATACTGCAAATACTGATGCAAATACTGCCCATTGTGTAGTTATGATTGTCTTTAGGCTTGCCATCCTTCCACTTGCAAGTGGTAAGTGATATGCGCTGGGATCACACACACAGCGGCTCAGTCCCGAATCACAGCTTGTTCACTTCACTCGCGTGCTCTGTGAGCTGCGCAAGGCCAGAGTGCGCACCCTCCAGAGGGCACTTGCTGTTCAGGGCAGTGTGATTTGGAGCGCAGGATGCCTGTGGAGCCGAGCGTATCCGTGTATTGGTATTGCTGTGTGCACGCAAATCGTGTATTGGTGTTGCTGTGTGCACGCTAATCGTTTTAAAAACGTTAATCTGATGATCCGCTGATACGGTCTAATGTAAACATGGGCATAGTAGTGGTTTCCCGATGCCTTCTACTGAATTATTATAGAGGTTTTCTCCTCTCAACCATTCACACGCACATTCACACCTATGGACAATTTAGAGGAGCCAATAGCCCCCAAGCATAACTACCTCAACACTTCTCATCTCATCTCATCTCATTATCTCTAGCTGCTTTATCCTGTCCTACAGGGTCGCAGGCAAGCTGGAGCCTATCCCAGCTGACTACGGGCGAAAGGCGCGGTACACCCTGGACAAGTCGCCAGGTCATCACAGGGCTGACACATAGACACAGACAACCATTCACACTCACATTCACACCTACGGTCAATTTAAGGGGTGTTCACACAGCAACTTTTACTCCGGTGTAGCACCGGGGCTGCCCCGGTAGAGCATTCACACGGTACAAAGTTATACCGGTGTAGCCCCTGAAAGCTGCTTAAACCGGTGCAAATCTAACCCTGCTCAGGAGGTGGTTTAAGAAATTTACTCCGGAGTAAATGCTAGTTTGCGGAGCAGCACCGATATAAAATGGGACGTCTGAACGCTACAGGGGTAGACTCGCTATGCGTGAGGAGAGTTGATTACATACGGGCATTACATAATTTGCATCCTGGTATTTTGCGCTTCCAAAATGGCGAATGTCAACAACAACAGAACTGCGTGTCTTCCAGTGTTGCCAGATTGGGCGGTTTTAAGTGCATTTTGGCGGATTTGAACATATTTTGGGCTGGAAAACGTCAGCAGTATCTGGCAACACTGGTGTCTTCATCCACGTTGTTTTCCCAGCGCTTGGTGATGCCATGACAACCGGGAAAAGGAAGTACATTTTCACGCATGCGCATATTTCATTTCCGCATTATTACTATCGTATAGCACGGTCGCAAAAACTGCCATGTGAACGCAAGTGGGGCTGCACCGGTGCGAACACGCTTCTCTCTAGTAAGCAGGGTTGTGACGTGTGAACGCTCCACAAAATTTACACCGGTGTAAGATATATCGCAACAAAATACACCGGTGCAGCATCGATGCAAATATGTGCCGTGTGAACACCCCTATAGAGTCACCAATTAGCCTAAACTGCATGTCTTTGGACTGTAGGGGAAACCCACGCGGACAACATGCAAACTCTGCACAGAAAGGCCCTCACCGGCCACGGGGCTCGAACCCGGACCTTCTTGCTGTGAGACGACAGCGCTAACCACTACACCACCGTGCCGCCCTACCTCAACACTTGTTTACCGCAATACATTATGGAGGCTCGCTGGGGTCAGCACTTGAGTGATATAGTGGATGTCAGATTAATTTTATGTGAGAGGAGCAATTTTGACGTGCTCTGTTGTGGAAGACAATGAAATTGGTGATTTAAAGAGGTGGATAACATGTCGAGGGTTTACAGCAGGAAAATCAGAATCCAAATTAAGCTTGGTGAGAAGGTAAGAAGGTTTTTTTTTTTTTTTAAACACCCCCCGGACCACGAGACAACCTTAGACTTAAGTCGAAATTTGTTTCTTTTAATCTTCAGTTATTCCTTACCATTTTCCTAAGAAGCTTTGTTCTAATGAAATCTTAGCCTTGTACTTAATCTTGATCCAGCACAATGAAAGTTACAGATGCAGTAAGGGAAACTATTATGAAAAATCAACTATTGACTTGAGTCTAAGATTGCTTCGTGATCCCGGGTCCAGATGAACAGCATCAAAACATTTATAAATGAGTGATTAATCAAATAAAACTTGATATCAGGAAACATTACAAAAAAAATCTTTGGAAACCCGCTGATCTCCCATGTCATGTTCAGTATAAATGGAGTTTCTTCAATAAATGCTGCTAGTGAGGTACACTGAACATTATACATACCCGAAAGAGAACCCTTGGTGGTTTGGGAGTTTTATCGGTCTGACAGGCTCGTTCGGCTGCCGAGTGCTTCGGCACGTTGAGAGGCAAAGGCCGAAGAATGCTTCTTTGTTTTACAGGCTTTGAAATATCACTAGTTTCAGATGATGAACAGCATCGATTGTTATAATCTTCTATAACCGAAGGCCATTCCGCAGACCATGGAAATATTGCTGGGTCACAGTTTAAAGTGCTGATGACACGAACATGACTCTATGCAATTTCTTAAATAAACTATACAACATGGCAAACATGTTAGATTTATGTTATAATTACGTGAAAAGAAGCTGTTGTTACGCAAATATCCAACTTTTAATTGCACAGCGCAAGAAAACTGGGTCCGTGGCTCGCGGCCATGTTGTGACGTCAGCGGAAGAACACGCTGCGGTTCACTGGCTGTTCTACTCTGGTTCTACTCAATGGAAATGGCGCATGAAAACGCCGGTGAACTCTCTAGTGCTAGCTCTTCCTCTTCTGGGAGTCTAGAATTGTGTTGATCTCTTCCGAATAGAATCTAATGCTGCTTTTCCACTACAAACGCGGCTGAGCCGTGCCGTGCTGAGTCGAGCTGAGTCGGGCTGAGCGGGGCTGTTGGAGTTGCATTTCGACTACAACCGCGCTGAACCGTGCTGGCTGGAAGTGGGTGGACACATTGGGTGGAGTTAGCGAAAGTGGGTGGACGTCACGTGATGTCGTTAAGCAGCGCAAACAGTGACATCAGTGACAGTGGCGGAACAAGTCAGAGCCGGGCCGGGGGCGGGGCAAATGACCGGGCCCTTTATCAAAGCTTATCATAACATCATTTTAGGCTACAAAATGTCCGCAACTGCGGTGTTTACCAATTTCAACACTACCGGGTGCAACTATGTTATTTAGTACATCAAGTCCTTCAAACGAACATGTAACTCAGAAACAAAAAACATTAGGATACTGTACATGGCTCATAATAAAACATCAATAGCCTATACTGCGCACATTATTTGAAGGGCATACGAATGAGCGCTCAGAGGTCGCAACGGTGACAGGAAGAGTCAGAAATAAAAGGAGGGCGGTGCAAACCTCACTGAATGCACTGTGTTTACCAATTTCAACACTACGGGGTGCAACTATGTTATTTTGTACATTAAGTCCTTCAAACGAACATGTAACTCAGAAACAAAAAAACATTAGGCGACATACTGTACATGGCTCATAATAAAACATCAATAGCCTACTGCGCGCATTATTTGAAGGGCATACGACGAGCCTTGCGCTCCGCGAACTCGTCCACGATGCTCTGTATGTCACTGATTCAGTGATCTTTTAAGCGGTAGTCTCACGACCCGAATAGTAAACAATAAACATGGAGGACATGGTGTCGTTAGTGTTGCTGGTCTTGGTGCTGTGGCTTGTTGTCACCGACAACGCCAACAGATACTGGCAAGAGCGTATAGATGAGGCGAGGCGCATAAGGCTTCAGAAATTCTCGTAATTCATAATTATTCTCCTTCCGGGTTTGCGGTGTTTACAGATCCCAGCGCGCTCGCGGGGCGTGTGTGGGCATGTGAGGACACGCCTCCTCACCAATCAGTGCACAGGGGAGTGTCTGCTCACGCCCCCAACCTCACTCGGCACGGCTTGGCTCGCTTCAGCCCCACTCCAAAACGGTGCGAGTTTTAGGGGCTAAGCAGGGCTGAAGCGAGCCAAGTCGTGCTGGTTTTTGGTAGTCGAAACGCGAGCCGTGTCGGGCTGAAGTGAGCTGAAGCGAGCTGAAGTGAGCTGAAAAAGGGTAGTGGAAAAGGGCCATATGATAGCCTACCCTCTTTACCCTTTGCCTCTCGTTGCTAGGCGGCAGTTACATGAAAGCCGCAAGCTTTCACAAGCAAATACATGACTGATATCACGCCGACTTTATGATTACATTTATGATTATCATGTAGAATCTATAGCTCTACGTACCTTTATCTTATGTCGTTTCACAACACATGTTCTGACAGGAGGACTGTCTTTGGAGGAGTCGCCGGAATACTGTAGGCAGTGTTGCCAGATACTGTTCAAAACCCACCAAAATGCACTTGAAACCACTCAACTGGGCAGGAAACCTCCCAATCTGGCAACACTGTAAGCACTGCTGATGGTAGTAACACACGTTTGTGCTGAACTGAACACCCAAGAGATTCTTTTAAGCTGGGAAGGTGCCAAAACAATCCAAATCGAAGTGTTCAGAGCACAGGACGGATGTTGGTGAGTGCGCCTGACTTGCTTCACCCACTTCGCATGCACCTCGGGATCTCTGGGAAACTTGAATAAACTTGTAGGCTGGTGCGCGGAGCGCTGGGGGCAGGGTTCAGCCGCGCTGGGTGTCACAGGTGCACCTGAAGCCGTTTCATATGAATTGGCGGATGAGGGTGTCTCAGTCCATAAATTGCAGTGTTTTTGTGTGGTCGTAGTATTTTGCTGAGTACTTGTATACTCATCCGATTACCTTCTGCTCACAGACTGATTTATTTAATTAAGCACGTAGCACTTTGCATCTGCTGTCTGGTTTGCCTGTTTATGTATTTTTTTTTATCTGGCTCTAATTATGTTTTTATTGATGACTTTGTAAAAATAAAATATTTTCTTAACTTTTATTCTCCTGGTTTGTTTCCCTGATTTCCGTATCACTAGTTGCCCATAGAACCTGTGGTGGCATTTATAGCCACTGGTATAAATTGGGTCTCTTTACAAACTTACCCCATCCTTGTGGGTTTTGGAGCAAAAGCCGGCAACACAACGCGAAGGCATAATAACATATATATATATATATATATATATATATATATATATATATATATATATATATAAAATACACGGGCGCAGATAGAGGGTGGGACGGGTGGGATTCGTCCCACCCAGATTTAAATTCACCTCGTTCGGTCCCCCCCACTTATAGGGAGGAAAAAACGTCTATGCTGTCTTTCTTTGCATAAGGCAAACCTCACAGAAAAATCAAAAGACTAATTACCATTCGGTTTATTGAGGTGCACAGCAGTACAGACATAGTTGCAACAACTCACATAAAACAAAACAAAGACTGATATTTGGTTGGTTGAGCTGCGCAGACTGCACAGGTTGCGAGCTCGAGTTTGGTTGCTGTGGTTACCCACAACAAGTTTGACAGGCATATCGGGGTTGGGGTTGGTTTGCTGGCAGCTTTGTCCCCCCCCAGTTTTTTGTCCCCCCCCAGTTCAAAAAACGTATCTGCGCCCCTGTAATAATACTAATAATGACAAACTGAACACCTGCCGCATCAACAACAAACTGGTAAGTTAGGAGGAAGGTTCTTTCGCTGACGTCATATAGCTCCTCCTCCTCTTTCGTCTCCTGGGTGCTGCAGCCCCGTCAAATTTGCCCAAATAGCCGCGTTTTTTATCATAACTTGTAAAATAGGCACCTTCGTGAATTAATATATGGATCATCGGGAATTACTTTTTATGTTATAAAACATCGCCAAAGATGTCAAAAACGTGTCATCAGCACTTTAAGTATGTCTTTTTCCTACCAGAGAAATGTAAGCTACAAACTCTTGCACATTTCAATTCAGTACGAAGGTTTTTGTTGCGGATTAAAACATCCATTTCTTTCTTCTCTTCTCCTTGACTGACAGCTGATAAAAGCTCCAAAGAGGTGTTCTCTTTGTTGTGGAGACACAGTAAGGCACACAGCAATTCACTTTAGGGATGGGTAAAACCAGTTAGACAGAACAATGCAGTGTTTAACAAAGGCAAAAGTAAACAATATAGCGGAGCTGACCCCGGCTATCGCCCACAATGCATTGTGGTAAACAAGCAATGACGTAGTTATGGGTTAGGGCTATTAGCCTAACCGCATGCCTTTGGACTGTGGGGGAAACCAGAGCATCTGGAGGAAACCCACACAGACACAGGGAGAACATGCAAACGCCACACAGAAAGGCCCCCATGGGCCACTGGGCTCAAACTCAGAACCTTCTTGCTGTGAGGCAACAGTGCTAACCACTACACCACTGTGCCACCCAGATTTGATTCCACATACTGAAAATGATTTGCTCGAGCGCACGCGCGCGCGCGCACACACACACACAGCAAGCAAAGTGAATTTATATGGAATCAATTTTGTGCCAAAATGTTCATACAGGGCGGCACGGTGGTGTAGTGGTTAGCGCTGTCGCCTCACAGCAAGAAGGTCCTGGGTTCGAGCCCCGGGGCCGGCGAGGGCCTTTCTGTGTGGAGTTTGCATGTTCTCCCCGTGTCCGCGTGGGTGCTCCGGTTTCCCCCACAGTCCAAAGACATGCAGGTTAGGTTAACTGGTGACTCTAAATTGACCGTAGGTGTGAATGGTTGTCTGTGTCTGTGTGTCAGCCCTGTGATGACCTGGCGACTTGTCCAGGGTGTACCCCGCCTTTCGCCCGTAGTCAGCTGGGATAGGCTCCAGCTTGCCTGCGACCCTGTAGAAGGATAAAGCGGCTAGAGATAATGAGATGAGATGAATGTTCATACAATACTTTTGAAACATCAAACAAAAATGACAAATCAAAATACAAAAAAAGAAAAAAAGTCAATTTTTTTAGACTGGCAAACAAATTATTCGTGTAATCATGCAAAATATCAGTCTATTACTCTTCAGAAACCTTTTATTTTTGTTCCGCGTCTTTCTCAGTTTTGTTTGACGTAATTTATTTTGGTTGTGATTCCAGCTTTCTCGTTTGCGCTCCCTGACTTTTTGCTTGCAGTTTTGGCACAAACTTCCCGTGTGGGTGGGCTGTCCAGGAATGCATTCCCATTGGCTAACTTGTGTTTGACTGACAGCTACGCTCAGCGATTCCCCGGAGGCTGTTGCAGCCATTCCCTACTCGGATTCTGGCGGACTGTTTGACGAGTGACCGATCCATTGATGGTAAACAAGGATCGAGTGGACTTCAGTGGCGACTATGATATTTAATTTACACTTTGTTGAATTAATTCAATATCATAGTCGCCACTGAAGTCCACTCGATCCTTGTTTACCGTCAATGGATCGGTCACTCGTCAAACAGTCCGCCAAAATCTGAGTAGGGAATGGCTGAGCGTAGTTGTCAGTCAAACACAAGTTAGCCAATGGGAATGCGTTCCTGGACAGCCCACCCACACGTGAAGTTTGTGCCAAAACTGCAAGCAAAAAGTCAGGGAGCGCAAACGAGAAAGCTGGAATCGCAACCAAAATAAATTACGTCAAACAAAACTGAGAAAGACGCGGAACAAAAATAAAAGGTTTCTGAAGAGTAATAGACTGATATTTTGCACGATTACATGAATAATTTGTTTGACAGTCTAAAAAAATTGACTTTTCTTTTTTTGTATTTTGATTTGTCGTTTTTGTTTGATATTTCAAAAGTATTGTATGAACATTTTGGCACAAAATTGATTCCATAAATTTAGCAACAGAGAGTTCTGGTGAGCGAAACAGGCAACTGGCATTTGTTTTGTATGTACTTTGAATTTTTTCTTTTTGAAATTCCAACAAATCACAGTTTGAAATACAGACACACATTTGCAGAAAGTGTGGCGATTAAAAAAAAGTTATAAGCAGTAAACGATGAATATAATTCTGTCGCCTTACGTTAATCGGAGTGTCTCGTTTGGTTGACATGAATACATGAGAATATTCTCATTCTGTGACAGATTAGTGACATCTATCAGCTAATGTTTTATTGTCATTAATCAACTGTTATTTAATTAAGCCTGCTTAGGAAAAAGTTTTGTAGTAGTGCTGATTAAAATTTTAAATAAATCTTTTGTATTTAATGTATTTTTAAAAATACAACTAATTGATTAATCAAGTAGCAAAATAATTGGTACTTGCAGCCCTAGGTTGGCGTCACTATGATTGACAGGGTGAGAAAGTAAAGCCATACCACAACACCCAGACAGCATGGCTAATTTCTTTCTCTACACTCCCAGCCATGAAGGGCTGTGGCATGGTCAGGATTCGCACTTCTCCCAGCAATAAGGCAACCACTATCCATGCTTATTCAAAACGTATCTCTGAAATGTTACTACTTTTCCAAACCTGCATAAGAATCCTATAACACATGCAATATGTGCGCGTTTTCCCCACATCCCAGCCAGGGCATGTTCCTGTGGTCCTCAGATTGACTTCTCTGCAGCCCTGACCAGGATGAAGCGATTACTGAAGATAAATATATGAATGAATGCTGACATGCAAATGTAGAAAATAAAAGCATAACAATTTAGATATAAAACCTGACAGACACCCAATAAATGGACTGATAACAGCTTTAAACCTATTCCTGTTATCTACATGAACACATACACACACGTGGTCAGAAGTTTACATACAGTGACATGAATGTCATGGCAATATTTGGACTTTCAGTAATTTCTTTGAACTGTTCTTTTTCTGTGGCAGAATGAACAGCATACATCTTTAATTAAAAAAAACAAAAGAATTTAGTGCACAAGTTTTAATTTTCTTTGGGTTTTCTAAAATCAACACAGGGTCAAAAATATACATACAGCACACCTAATATTTGGGTAAAATGTCTCTTCACAAGATTCCCCTTGACCAAACATTTTTGTTTACCATGAACAAGCTTCTGGCAGAATTCTGGTTGGATATTTCACGACTCTTCATGGTAGAATTGGTAGAGTTCAATTCAATTTGTTTTTTTCTTGCCATGGACTCGACTTATAAGCACAGTCCATATATTTTCAGTAGGGTTGAAGTCAGGATTTGTTTTAAGCTTAAATGTTAGCCTGCTTTATCCTCCACAACCAGCTCTGATGCGTGTTTGGGTTCATTGTCCTGTTGTACGTCCCAAGTCGAGTTCAAGTTTCTGATGGTTTATGCTGAAGAATTCTGAGGTTTTCCATCCACTTTGTGCAATGAACCAGTTCCACTGGCAGTAAAACAGCCCCAGAGCATGATGATCCTACCACCACCACCAGCTGGTACAGTGTTCCTCTGTACATGGTGCTCATTGTGGCCAAACAACTCAATCTTTGTATCATCTGACCATGCAGCTTTCCTCCAGAAGGCTTTTTCTTTGTCCACGTGGTCAGCTTCAACCTTTAGTTAAGCTTGAAGGTGTCAATTTTGGAGCAGGGGGTTATTTCTTGGATAGCAGCTTCTTAGTCCATGGTGATCTGAACTGTAGACAGTGATCCATCAGCTTCCAGTTCGTGGCAGGGCTGTGCCATGGTGGTTCCCAGGTTGTTCCTGACCATCCAAACCAATGTCCTTTCAGCTGAGGGTGACAGTTTGGGTTTTCTTGAAGCAAAGTGGCTTGGCAAACTGACTACACCTCCCAGTAACTTGGATACAATTGTTTGAACTGATCTTGGAATTTGCAGTTGTTTAGAAATGGCTCCAAGAGACATTCCAGAGTTGTGTATATCTACGATCCCCTTTCTCAGCTCTGCACTGAGCTCCTTGGACTTTCCCATTTTACTGTGTTGGTCAATCCAATGAGTGCTGTAAACAAACCCTTTATATGAAGGCACAGAGAAGCTACCAGCTGCTCCAATCATGATCACTAACAGGAAGTTAAGAGACCTCGGCCTTGGCAAGATAAGAAACATTTTGGAAGTTTCAGCACCTCTGAATTAATAATCTAAGTGTGCCTATGTAAATTTTTGACCCTGTATGTATAATTTTGACCCTGTGTTGATTTTAGAAAACCCAAAGAAAAACTTGTGCACCAAATTCTAGTGTGCTTTTTTTAATTAAAGATGTATGCTGTACAATCATTCTGCCCCAGAAAAAGAACAGTTCAAAGAAATTACTGAAAGCCCAAATACTGCCATGACATTCATATCCAAGATAACATTCATGTATGTAAACTTCTGACCACAACCGTGTATATATGTATATAAAATCTGGTAACTTTTCAAATAAGATAATGATCGGATTATTGACGTGTACATCGACTCTGTGCTGATAGGACAAGATTTTATTTTAGGACACAAAGATCTATCTAAACCAATGTACACTACCATTCAAAAGTTTGGGGTCACCCATGCCCCTTTTCCACCAAAGCAGTTCCAGGGCTGGTTCGGGGCCAGTGCTTAGTTTGGAACCGGGTTTTCTGTTTCCACTGACAAAGAACTGGCTCTGGGGCCAGAAAAACCGGTTCCAGGCTAGCACCAACTCTCTGCTGGGCCAACAACAATAACAAGACCGCGAAAGATCGCCATTTTTAAGCGACGAGAGGCAGCAGCTGTACAAACGCGAAGTCAGCCATTATTATTATTGTTGTTGCTGTTGCTTCTTCCGTGTTGTTTTTGCTTCGATATTCGCGCCAAGGTTTATGCAAACGTAGCGACGTAACTGACGTATACAGCGACGTAATGACGTATACAACGACGTAACTGATGTATACAGCGACGTAATGACGTGGCTTCCCTTAGCACCGCGAGCGATAGAAAAGCAAACTGGTTCTCAGCTGGCTCGCAAGTTGAACGAGTTGTGAACCAGCACCAGCACTGGCCCTGAACCAGCCCTGGAACTGATTTGGTGGAAAAGAGGCACCACACAATTTTGTGTTTTCCATGAAAAGTCACTCTTTTATTTCCCACCATAAGTTGTAAAATGAATAGTAGATATAGTCGAGACATTTTTCTGGCCATTTTGAGCATTTAATCGACCCCACAAATGTGATGCTCCAGAAACTCAATCTGCTCAAAGGAAGGTCAGTTTTATAGCTTCTCTAAAGAGCTCAACTGTTTTCAGCTGTGCTAACATGATTGTACAAGGGTTTTCTAATCATCCATTAGCCTTCTGAGGCAATGAGCAAACACATTGTACCATTAGAACACTGGAGTGAGAGTTGCTGGAAATGGGCCTCTATACACCTATGGAGATATTGCACCAAAAACCAGACATCTGCAGCTAGAATAGTCATTTACCACATTAGCAATGTATAGAGTGCATTTCTGATTAGTTTAAAGTGAGCTTCACTGAAAAGAACAGTGCTTTTCTTTCAAAAATAAGGACATTTCAAAGTGACCCCAAACTTTTGAACGGTAGTGTACACAAAATTAATGTACCCACCATTACATATATGCATGCATGTGCACTGTGTTCATATTTAGAATTTAAAAAAAATTTATTTTTGCTGTCAAGAAGAGAATTGTTGATTTCTATAACTTGAAGGAGTCGAGGCATTGTGCCACTGTTTATTTTAGTCTGGCTACATTAAAGACATCCAGTTTTTCAATCACTAATATTTGAGTTATGGAGCATGTCGGTGATAAAGAATAAAACCACACTGTGGGCTTTTATTCAGTAGGAGCATCAGTGTGTGAAAGCATGTACATTGAAACCAGACATTACCGCAGTGACATCGTGTTCAGCCTGGTGCTAATAAAATCACACCCACACACAAACAAGACTGTTTTCATCATGGACACATGAGGGCTGATTAACAAATGCATGATTGCAGCGTTAAGGATGTTATTGTTTAATGGCTTTAAAATCTGAAGTGTTATAACAACTTAAAAATGATCCTGTTTAGTCTGAAAGGAAGATAAGGCTGTAGACCGAGGCTGATGCCACATTCCTCCCCGTGCGCTGCAGCCTAACAGGATCTGCAACAGTCTGTTTCACATAGCATGATAGAATTCTTCAAACCAACAATGATGTGATCGGTTATTTTTTTTATTTAAAAAAAAAACCTGCTAATGAGCCTTATCTGGTACTGTGGGACATGTCTTAAAACTTTGGACATACTGAAACACGGGCGGCACGGTGGTGTAGTGGTTAGCGCTGTCGCCTCACAGCAAGAAGGTCCTGGGTTCGAGCCCCGGGGCCGGCGAGGGCCTTTCTGTGTGGAGTTTGCATGTTCTCCCCGTGTCTGCGTGGGTTTCCTCCGGGTGCTCCGGTTTCCCCCACAGTCCAAAGACATGCAGGTTAGGTTAACTGGTGACTCTAAATTGACCGTAGGTGTGAATGTGAGTGTGAATGGTTGTCTGTGTCTATTGGCCCTTTTTCAGCTCACTTCAGCTCGCTTCAGCTCACTTCAGCCCGACACGGCTCGCGTTTCGACTACCAAAAACCAGCACGACTCGGCTCGTTTCAGCCCTGCTTAGCCCCTAAAACTCGCACCGTTTTGGAGTGGGGCTGAAGCGAGCCAAACCGTGCCGAGTGAGGCTGGGGGCGTGACCAGACACTCGCCTGTGCACTGATTGGTGAGGAGGAGTGTCCTCACATGCCCACACACGCCCCGCGAGCACGCTGGGATCTGTAAACACCGCAAACCCGGAAGAAGAAGAATTACGAATTACGAGAATTTCTGAAGCCTTATGCGCCTCGCCTCATCTATACGCTCTTGCCAGTATCTGTCCGCGTTGTCGGTGACAATAAGCCACAGCACCAAGACCAGCAACACTAACGACTCCATGTCCTACATGTTTATTGTTTACTATTCGGGTCGTGAGACTACCGCTTAAAAGATCACTGATGTCACTGTTTGCGCCGCTTAACGACATCACGTGACGTCCACCCACTTTCGCTAACTCCACCCAATGTGTCCACCCACTTCCAGCCAGCACGGTTCAGCGCGGTTGTAGTCGAAATGCAACTCCAACAGCCCCACTCAGCCCGACTCAGCACGGCACGGCTCAGCCCAACTCAGCTGCGTTTGTAGTGGAAAAGCGGCATATGTGTCAGCCCTGTGATGACCTGGCGACTTGTCCAGGGTGTACCCCGCCTTTCGCCCGTAGTCAGCTGGGATAGGCTCCAGCTTGCCTGCAACCCTGTAGAAGGATAAAGCGGCTAGAGATAATGACATGAGATGAGATACTGAAACACTTGAGAAAAAAAAAAACTCTCTTAATATATCATTCAGACATTGTTACTCTCGGACGGGGGAAACAAACATTACAAAAAAAACAAACAGAGTATTTCCTCAACAAAGGAAAGAACCCTTTGTACAAAATGACATTCAATATATCCCCTGATCTTATGGCGTATTCACACCTACGTTGTTTGGTCCGGACCAAACGAACCAAATTTCCCTTGGTCCGGACCTTTTGGGTCGGTCTGAATACAAACCACCGAACTCTGGTCCGGACCAAACAAGCGGACCGAGACCGAGCTGCAAGGTCGGACTCGGTCCGGACCAAAGGAACCCTGGTGCGGATCTTTTGGAGGTGTGAAAGCAGACCGGACCTAATCCGACAGTTTTGCTTTTTTGTACCTCGGGAGTTTCCGTCGTTTGTCGAGCATTATGGGAAACAGAGTCTTGACACTCCACCGCAAAGCGCAAACACTGTTTCGGTTGTCAAGGGAACCTTACAACAGTCGTTCAGTCATTCAGACCAGTGGTAGGCTAGACTACAGAGTACAAAAAATGAGTAGGGGGCAAACGTGGGCCGAGGAAGAAACGCGTACCCTTGTGGATATATGGGCAGATGTCCACATATCTGAGCTTTTGGAGAGAACACACAAAAATGCCGACGTGTTTGCTGTATTCAGTGAGAAAATGAAGGAGAAGGGGTTCACGCGCTCCCCAGAACAATGTCGGCTAAAAGTGAAGAAACTCCGTCAGACCTACATTAAAATCAGGGACATTCTTTCAAAAAGTGGCGGTACTAGCGACGCAAAAAAGAAATTCATCTATTACGATGGATAAGGCGAATATCCCGACACATACCTCCTCCGTCTTGCGTGAAGAGCCAGAACTGTCACAACATGATGTGCGCTCATCAGCGCTATCCTCCGTAGCCGCCTTGCCCTTTGTCGTCGTCGTTGATAAATTACTTGTACAACAGCATAATAATCGCACAATTGTGAAAACAGTAAAAACTGGAAAAAACATATAGCTTTGATGACATTAGAAAGAATAACAGCACGGAAAGCCTCCATGACTACTTTTGAACTTAACGCTTTGTGCGCGTGTCGTCTCTGACCAATAGCTGAACGACCTCAGGGCGCGTGGCTTTGTTGACAGATTTTGGTCCGCTTACTAAAATGTACAGTGTGAAAGCGAACCGCACCAAAATGAAAAAATAAAAAAAAAATTGGTGCGGACCAAAGCAAGTGAACTATCGAACTATCCTGGTCTGAATACACCCTTAGTCACAAAAAGTTCTGATCACTCATACTCACAGAGCTCAGTGCACTCCAGTATACTGTGTAACTCTAGGTTACGAGATACGGCGATGCAAAAATAGACTGAAGCACAAGAGAATGTGGGAACAGAGATATGCATCGAAGAGAGAAGGAGAAGAATGATCCTGCTCAAATCCAAGGCTACATTGCTGCGGAAAATACATTAAGAATGAGACAAGATGAAAGTGGCAACCATCGGCAACCATCCCCCATTCTTTCAGCACTCTCTCTCTCACACTCTCTCTCTCTCTCTCTGTCTGCCCTTCTCTGTCTCACTCTTCATGTTGATTCTGCCCAGACACCCAGCAAATGGCCCCTCTCCAACTCCACTACACCCCCGACACCACACATACCCCACTCCAACCCTTCTTTACCACACACAGGCAGGCTGACAGCTGGCTCTACGCACAGCAAATCAAAACAGCAGCATCAGAGAGAACCTACTTCTCTACGTTCCCCTCCACCACCGCCATATCACCTTACAGCCCATCTATGCATTTCTGCACTTCAACAATAACACACGTTTTACACAAGACCCACACTACTTGACACCACAGAACAACCAGTCGGCAACTAAAAGGAAATAACTAACTATGTTTACTAAAGGCTTATTATCCATACACTACTAATCCACGTCCCAAACAGTACACTTCCGGTCTACCATGAAGGTTGCAGGGTGTCCCGATTTTCATCCTGGGGTTCAAAGGATGCTCACAGGTACTCTTTATGTACCTAACGGAAAGGTCCTTACTAGTGCAGACACAGACGTGAAAACCCCTTACTGAAAACCATTGGCAACATCGGTCTTCGCCAATCATACCAGACGGTGGTGTAGAAATTGAAGAGCGACATGGTGTAGGCTACAAAGTGACTATACAGAAAAAATATTTAAAAGTGTCGTTAATATCATTAAACAGCATTCAAGTTTTATCTTATATGGAGCAAAGTTTTCATATTTACAGCCTACATCGTCTGATACGGAGCTGCGTAGTCTAAAGTAGTCTCAAAGTAGCTTTGCCACAGGACATATATTGTTGATGATCTTCCTTACTGTCTGTTAATGTACAGATGAAAACGACCCTGAATTTCAATCATCTCTGGATGGACAGAAAAAAATAAGTTAAACTGGTCATCGCAATGTGCTGCCACAAACGCTGAGTGAATAGTGACATCAAATCCCTAAATGTATTTTTCAGGGTTGTGGACTTCATATGCATCATAGGTTTGTGCTTTCTGGATGTTAACAAAGAAAAGAAAGAAAGCACAACTTTATTCATCACACACTTGTGAAATTTCCTCTCTGCATTTAACCCATCTGAAGCAGTGAACGTATGCACAATGAGCGCACACACACATACCCAGAGCAGTGGGCAGCCATGCTAACAGCACCCGGGGAGCAGTTGGGAGTTAGGTGCCTCGCTCAAGGGCACCTCAGCCCAAGGCCATCCCATATTAACCTGGGGCATGTCTTTGGACTGTGGGGGAAACCGGAGCACCCGGAGGAAACCCACGCAGACAACATGCAAACTCCACACAGAAAGGCCCTCGCCGGCCACTGGGCTTGAACCCAGAACCTTCTTGCTGTGAGGCGACCGTGCTAACCACTTACACCACCGTGCCATGGTGTAAGGGTATGTAATCTCCGATACTGTTACTACAATGGAGACTATTCTGCTTAACTAATATGTAAGTTTAATGTACTTTTTATGTATTATTTATCTCTGTTTACCTGCTCAGGAACTGCAATGAAAATAAGTTTCTACTGCAAAGGACCTTTTCTCATTCATCTCATCTCATTATCTCTAGCCGCTTTATCCTGTTCTACAGGGTCGCAGGCAAGCTGGAGCCTATCCCAGCTGACTACGGGCGAAAGGCGGGGTACACCCTGGACAAGTCGCCAGGTCATCACAGGGCTGACACGTAGACACAGACAACCATTCACACTCACGCTCAATTTAGAGCCACCAGTTAACCTAACCTGCATGTCTTTGGGGGAAACCGGAGCACCCGGAGGAAACCCACGTGGACACGGGGAGAACATGCAAACTCCGCACAGGAAGGCCCTCGCCGGCCACGGGGCTCGAACCCGGACCTTCTTGCTGTGAGGCGCCAGCGCTAAGCACTACACCACCGTGCCGCCCTGGACCTTTTCTCATTTTGTTTTTTTGTACATGGTCCTTGATAAATAACCATACTTGCTAACCTTACTTATAAATGGATTAAATCTTCCCAAGGCGTGACTCTTGGACAACAGGCTACTTTTCTTCACTCCGGAAAGTTCTCTCTCGTTAGTTAACACAGATAGTCTACTAAATTCGAGACGTATTTACTTCTGGAGCTTGTGATAGATATTTCTGACAGGTCTACTCTACTGCATGAAGCCATAGAGATAGGAATGAATAAAAAAATACATTAAAAAAGCCCAGACTTCTGGCATTCATTCTCAAAAGGAAAGGAGGATTCGTAATGACACACATGAGCGGAATTGAAATCAGGAGCGAGACTTGCCCAAAAGTTTCTCGCCCCTCTTACAGATGTAGTCGACAAACTTAATGAGTCAGTATTCAGTGTTTTCTTTCTCCAGCCTGCATCCTGCTTGTCCTTTACTGGTTACTATGGTGTGCTATTTAAACCAAACAAATAACCTACATCTAGCTAATCAGACCGTGGAATGAGTTTGGATCAGACCCACAGCTCAGATTCACATATTTGTCCTGAAAGTGGAGGTGGAGAAGTTTTCTGTCCTGATCCTTTGCTACCTTGAAACAATGCACTATAAAAGCTCGATGCCCTGTTAAACTGTCAGTGTTTCCTGGAAAACAAAGCCTGAAACTGGGTTTTTTTCCTTCTTTCCTGTTATAGCAACAATGTATCTCTTATTATCTATCATAATAAAAGAAAGTAGAGAAGTTTTTCTGGTTACTTTGTAGCACTGGGCTTGGCGAGCTCGGGTCCATCCTCTGCACACACACACACACACACACACAGAGAGAGAGAGAGAGCCCACTCACTCACTCACTCACCCAAAGTCCTGGTCCATAGACTTGAAGAAGAATTTGTAGTTTGGTTTGTTCAACACTTGTTTGAAATCCAACAAAGTGATTTTTTCCGCCGCTATGGGAATCTTCACCAAATACGGCGTCTCTTCTTCGTCGATGTGATAAATTATTTTGGTTTCTGCCATTTCTCCAGCCACTTTTTCCCCCCTCTTGTTCCTCAGAAGTATGGCAGAAGGAGCTAACCGGCTAACCAGCTAGCTAACAAGAGGAGGAGGAGGAGGTGGTGGAGGTGGAGAAGGAGGAGGAAGGGGCGACCCGAGTGCAGTCTACCGAGCAACACTTCTTCGGCCAAAGCTTTAACAAAAGAAGAAGAAGAAGAAAAAAAAGTCAGTTTAAATCCCAAATCCCTACCACAGTCCTTTCTTTAGACTCGAACACACATCCTCCTGGTCAACTCTGGATGTCTGGAGAAAAACAGAATAACAAGAGACGCCTACTTTTACTCGGGCAGCCCAGGCCAGCCACCCACCGCCACAACTTTTCTCCAACAACAGCCCCAGTGGAGGGGAACTGAACTGAACTGAACTGAACTGAACTGGTTCTTCAGCGCTTCTCATCTCCAGCCCAGGCCAACGCGGCGCGTGACGTAACGCACCTTCAAACACATGCACGCGCGCTCCTGAGTCCCTGTTAATGAATGAATACAGTAAAGGCGGTGTTCTGATCATCGGTCCTCCATCCGCGAAGCGTCCTACACCAGGGGCGGATCACCCGCGGGGCATGCGGACGTTTCATCCCCCACCCCCACTTTTGTTGAAACACAGTTTCATCCCCCGCACTTTTGTCGAAACACAGTTTCATCCCCCGCACTTTTGTCGAAACACAGTTTCATCCCCCGCACTTTTGTCGAAACACAGTTTCATCCCCCGCACTTTTGTTGAAACACAGTTTCATCCCCCGCACTTTTGTCGAAACACAGTTTCATCCCCCGCACTTTTGTCGAAACACAGTTTCATCCCCCGCACTTTTGTCGAAACACAGTTTCATCCCCCGCACTTTTGTCGAAACACAGTTTCATCCCCCGCACTTTTGTCGAAACACAGTTTCATCCCCCGCACTTTTGTCGAAACACAGTTTCATCCCCCGCACTTTTGTCGAAACACAGTTTCATCCCCCGCACTTTTGTCGAAACACAGTTTCATCCCCCGCACTTTTGTCGAAACACAGTTTCATCCCCCGCACTTTTGTCGAAACACAGTTTCATCCCCCGCACTTTTGTCGAAACACAGTTTCATCCCCCGCACTTTTGTCGAAACACAGTTTCATCCCCCGCACTTTTGTCGAAACACAGTTTCATCCCCCGCACTTTTGTCGAAACACAGTTTCATCCCCCGCACTTTTGTCGAAACAGTTTCATCCCCCGCACTTTTGTCGAAACACAGTTTCATCCCCCGCACTTTTGTCGAAACACAGTTTCATCCCCCGCACTTTTGTCGAAACACAGTTTCATCCCCCGCACTTTTGTTGAAACACAGTTTCATCCCCCGCACTTTTGTCGAAACACAGTTTCATCCCCCGCACTTTTGTCGAAACAGTTTCATCCCCCGCACTTTTGTCGAAACACAGTTTCATCCCCCGCACTTTTGTTGAAACACAGTTTCATCCCCCGCACTTTTGTCGAAACACAATTTCATCCCCCCCACTTTTGTGGAAACACAGTTTCATCCCCCGCACTTTTGTCGAAACACAGTTTCATCCCCCGCACTTTTGTCGAAACACAGTTTCATCCCCCGCACTTTTGTCGAAACACAGTTTCATCCCCCGCACTTTTGTCGAAACACAGTTTCATCCCCCGCACTTTTGTCGAAACACAGTTTCATCCCCCGCACTTTTGTCGAAACACAGTTTCATCCCCCGCACTTTTGTCGAAACACAGTTTCATCCCCCGCACTTTTGTCGAAACACAGTTTCATCCCCCGCACTTTTGTCGAAACACAGTTTCATCCCCCGCACTTTTGTCGAAACACAGTTTCATCCCCCGCACTTTTGTCGAAACACAGTTTCATCCCCCGCACTTTTGTCGAAACACAGTTTCATCCCCCGCACTTTTGTCGAAACACAGTTTCATCCCCCGCACTTTTGTCGAAACACAGTTTCATCCCCCGCACTTTTGTCGAAACACAGTTTCATCCCCCGCACTTTTGTCGAAACAGTTTCATCCCCCGCACTTTTGTCGAAACACAGTTTCATCCCCCGCACTTTTGTCGAAACACAGTTTCATCCCCCGCACTTTTGTCGAAACACAGTTTCATCCCCCGCACTTTTGTTGAAACACAGTTTCATCCCCCGCACTTTTGTCGAAACACAGTTTCATCCCCCGCACTTTTGTCGAAACACAGTTTCATCCCCCGCACTTTTGTCGAAACAGTTTCATCCCCCGCACTTTTGTCGAAACACAGTTTCATCCCCCGCACTTTTGTCGAAACACAGTTTCATCCCCCGCACTTTTGTCGAAACACAGTTTCATCCCCCGCACTTTTGTTGAAACACAGTTTCATCCCCCGCACTTTTGTCGAAACACAATTTCATCCCCCGCACTTTTGTCGAAACACAGTTTCATCCCCCGCACTTTTGTCGAAACACAGTTTCATCCCCCGCACTTTTGTTGAAATACAGTTTCATCCCCCGCACTTTTGTCGAAACACAGTTTCATCCCCCGCACTTTTGTCGAAACACAGTTTCATCCCCCGCACTTTTGTCGAAACACAATTTCATCCCCCGCACTTTTGTCGAAACACAGTTTCATCCCCCGCACTTTTGTTGAAACACAATTTCATCCCCCGCACTTTTGTTGAAACACAATTTCATCCCCCGCACTTTTGTTGAAACACAATTTCATCCCCCGCACTTTTGTTGAAACACAGTTTCATCCCCCGCACTTTTGTTGAAACACAGTTTCATCCCCCGCACTTTTGTTGAAACACAATTTCATCCCCCGCACTTTTGTTGAAACACAGTTTCATCCCCCGCACTTTTGTTGAAACACAGTTTCATCCCCCGCACTTTTGTTGAAACACAGTTTCATCCCCCGCACTTTTGTTGAAACACAGTTTCATCCCCCGCACTTTTGTTGAAACACAGTTTCATCCCCCGCACTTTTGTCGAAACAGTTTCATCCCCCGCACTTTTGTTGAAACACAGTTTCATCCCCCGCACTTTTGTTGAAACACAATTTCATCCCCCGCACTTTTGTTGAAACACAGTTTCATCCCCCGCACTTTTGTTGAAACACAGTTTCATCCCCCGCACTTTTGTTGAAACACAGTTTCATCCCCCGCACTTTTGTTGAAACACAGTTTCATCCCCCGCACTTTTGTCGAAACACAATTTCATCCCCCGCACTTTTGTCGAAACAGTTTCATCCCCCGCACTTTTGTTGAAACACAGTTTCATCCCCCGCACTTTTGTTGAAACACAATTTCATCCCCCGCACTTTTGTCGAAACACAGTTTCATCCCCCGCACTTTTGTCGAAACACAGTTTCATCTCCCGCACTTTTGTTGAAACACAATTTCATCCCCCGCACTTTTGTTGAAACACAATTTCATCCCCCGCACTTTTGTTGAAACACAGTTTCATCCCCCGCACTTTTGTTGAAACACAGTTTCATCCCCCGCACTTTTGTTGAAACACAATTTCATCCCCCGCACTTTTGTTGAAACACAATTTCATCCCCCGCACTTTTGTTGAAACACAGTTTCATCCCCCGCACTTTTGTTGAAACACAATTTCATCCCCCGCACTTTTGTTGAAACACAGTTTCATCCCCCGCACTTTTGTTGAAACACAGTTTCATCCCCCGCACTTTTGTTGAAACACAGTTTCATCCCCCGCACTTTTGTTGAAACACAGTTTCATCCCCCGCACTTTTGTTGAAACACAATTTCATCCCCCGCACTTTTGTTGAAACACAGTTTCATCCCCCGCACTTTTGTTGAAACACAGTTTCATCCCCCGCACTTTTGTTGAAACACAATTTCATCCCCCGCATTTTTGTTGAAACACAATTTCATCCCCCGCACTTTTGTTGAAACACAATTTCATCCCCCGCACTTTTGTTGAAACACAGTTTCATCCCCCGCACTTTTGTTGAAACACAATTTCATCCCCCGCACTTTTGTTGAAACACAGTTTCATCCCCCGCACTTTTGTTGAAACACAGTTTCATCCCCCGCACTTTTGTTGAAACACAGTTTCATCCCCCGCACTTTTGTTGAAACACAGTTTCATCCCCCGCACTTTTGTTGAAACACAGTTTCATCCCCCGCACTTTTGTTGAAACACAGTTTCATCCCCCGCACTTTTGTTGAAACACAGTTTCATCCCCCGCACTTTTGTTGAAACACAGTTTCATCCCCCGCACTTTTGTTGAAACACAGTTTCATCCCCCGCACTTTTGTTGAAACACAGTTTCATCCCCCGCACTTTTGTTGAAACACAGTTTCATCCCCCGCACTTTTGTTGAAACACAATTTCATCCCCCGCACTTTTGTTGAAACACAATTTCATCCCCCCCACTTTTGTTGAAACACAGTTTCATCCCCCGCACTTTTCTTGAAACACAATTTCATCCCCCGCACTTTTGTTGAAACACAATTTCATCCCCCGCACTTTTGTCAGATTAAAATGACATCATTATGAAAATTATACAGCTACTATAAAATGTGTAACAAGGAAGTAAACTATTGCCATAACGTTAGACAAAAAAACAGCCACGCAACGGCAGGGGCGCCGCTAGAAATCTTGGGCCCTATGAAAGATTACAATTTAGGGCCCCCCGGTAAAATTTTCAAGCTCAAGCAACTGAATTTGAAGTCTGTTTTTGGCTGGCACTTCTACTTTCCTATGCATGTGATCAGCTACGTAGCAAGTTTAGGTGATACAATTATTTGGTATATGAACATTTTAAATGTTGAACTGTCAGAATTAGACTGAATAGACTGTTGCCTTAAACATTATATATATGGAATATATATATATATATATATCACATCACACACACACACATCACATTATCTCTAGCCGCTTTATCCTTCTACAGGGTCGCAGGCAAGCTGGAGCCTATCCCAGCTGACTATGGACGAAAGGCGGGGTACACCCTGGACAAGTCGCCAGGTCATCACAGGGCTGACACATAGACACAGACAACCATTCACACCTACGGTCAATTTAGAGTCACCAGTTAACCTAACCTAAATGTCTTTGGACTGTGGGGGAAACCGGAGCACCCGGAGGAAACCCACGCGGACACGGGGAGAACATGCAAACTCCGCACAGAAAGGCCCTCGCCGGCCACGGGGCTCGAACCCAGGACCTTCTTGCTGTGAGGCGACAGCGCTAACCACTACACCACCGTGCCGCCCCATATATATATATATATATATATATATATACTAGTGCATCTCAAAAAATTAGAATATTGTGAAAAAGTTCAATATTTTCCATCAGTTATTTAAGAAAGTGAAAATATGTTATAGACTCATTACACATAAACTAAAATGTTTCAAGCATTTTTCTATTTTAATTTTTATCAGTATGGCATACAGTACAAATACATAAAAAAACCATATTAGAATATTTCATTTCGAGTTTGAGTAAAACGGTATGAACACAGTGTATCTCTCGGTCTAGTTCAGTACACACAGCCACAATCATGGGGAAGACTGCTGACTTGACTGTTGTCCAGAAGATGATCACTGATGCCCTCCACAAGGAGGGTAAGCCACAAAAGGTCATTGCTGAAAAGGGTGGCTGGAAAAGGTGCACAAGCAACAGGGATGGCCGCAGTCTTGAGAGGATTGTCAAGAAAAGTTGATTCAAGAACTTGGGAGAGCTTCACAAGGAGTGGACTGAGGCTGGTGTCAGTGTATCAAGACCCATCATGAACAGACGTCTTCAAGAAAGGGGATACAACTTTCGCATTCCTAATATCAAGCTCCTCCTGAGCCAGAGACAATGTCAGAAGTGTCTTATCTGGGCTAAGGAGAGAAAGAAATGGACTGTTGCTCAGTGGTCCAAAGTCCTCTTTTCAGATGAAAGTACAATTTGCATTTAATTTGGAAATCACGGTTCTAGAGTCTGGAGGAAGAGTGGAGAGGCACAGAATCCAAGGTGTTTGAAGCCCAGTGTGAAGTTTCCACAGTCTGTGATGATTTGGGGTGCCGTGTCATCTGCTGGTGTTGGTCCACTGTATTTTATCAAGTCCAAAGTCAACGCAGCCATCTACCAGGAGATTTTAGAGCACTTCATGCTTCCATCTACTGACGAGCTTTTTGGAGGTGCCGATTTCCTTTTCCAGCAGGACTTGGCACCTACCCACAGTGCCAAAACTACTACCAAATGGTTTGCTGACCATGATATTACTGTGTTTGATTGGCCAGCCAACTTGCCTGACCTGAACCCCATCGAGAATCTATGGGTTATTGTCAAGAGGAAGATGAGAAACACCCAACCCAAAAATACAGATACGCTGAAGGCCACAACCTGGGCTTCAATAACACCTCAGCAGTGCCACAGACTGATCACCTCCATGCCACACCGCATTGATACAGTAATTCATGGTAAAGGAGCCCCAACCAAGTACTGAGTGTATAAATGAATATACTTTTCAGAAGTTGGACATTTCTGTATTGTAAATCCTTTTTTTGATTGATCTTAGGGAATATTCTAATAATTTGAGATACTGGATTTCTGATTTTCATGAGCTATAAGCCATAATCATCAAAATTAAAACAAAAAAGGCTTTAAATATTTCACTTTACATGTAATGAATATAGAATATATGAAAGTTTACCTTTTTGAATTAAATTATGGAAAAAAAGGGAACTTTTTCATGGTATTCTAATTTTTTGAGATGCACTAGTATATATATATATATATATATATATATATATATATATATATATATATATATATATATATTTATTTATTTATTTATTTTTTTCTTTTATGAGCAACTATTATTAGGCCACTCAGTAGCCTATGGAGTTCATTCAATCCAAATGTTTGTGTTGAGAGAAATTGCATGCATCACTGTATCAGTATGGATTTATAACATTCTGTATGCACATTATGGATACTCCAGAGCCCTCCAGCAAACATCATCAATAATCAGGATTACAAAATGTATTCCTTTGTTTCCTCCATTTATTGACTTATTGTATGTGATCAAATGTATGCCTTGATGAATAACTACACTAGTTTTTTGATACAATTACATAGTGCACTGCAAGAAATCCACTAAGTGTTTTTGGTTTCTTTAAGGCGTCACACATTTATTAGAAAACACAGCAAATGTTCAAATATTCAAGTTAAATACTTAGCAACAGTATCAATAAATCCACACATGAACAATAGCAATGATATCTCTGACCACAGCTAATGTGCAAAATATTAAAGTTAAATACTTAACAACAAATCCACACATGAACAATGGCAAAACATCTCGACTTAATTATACAATAAAGATACCTATGAAAAAAGGTGATTTTTTTTTCACACACAGTGTGATATCCGGACTTCATAATTTATCACACCTGCTCCTGCTTAGCAACTTCTAGAATGTTCACCTCTGTTGCGCACATAGAAAAACTGCCAGCTGATCTAAGCTGCGCTAATAGCGACGCTGCGCACACACGGAGCTACACATTTCACGCGTCCCGCTCCCAGAATCAGACTGTACCATTAGTAAAAAGGGTGGAGGGGTGAAATGACAATATCATAAATAATTCAAGAAAAATGTTATAGCAAATCATAACCATGTATAATTTGCATATTATAACAGATGAAATGAAATATTTTATTTCAAAAACTTACACAAGGCAATACTATTAAAATAATATTAATATCCCTCACAGGCCTCCCTGTCAGTGCTAGGCCCTTAGAATCGTCCTAACTTTCCCCCCCTAGCGGCGCCCCTGCCAGGTGCCATCATAGACATCCTAATACATAGACGGAGAGTTGGCTGTTCTGACGCGAGAAATACGGTCGCCATCTTGGAGTGGTGAGAAAGCGCGAGATATCAAGGTACCGTCTATTAGGCTACGTTCACACTGCAGGCTGAAGTGACTGAAATCCGATCTTTTCGCCCATATGTGACCTGTATCCGATCTTTTATTGACAATATGAACGACACAGATCCGATTTTTTCAAATCCGACCCAGGCCGTTTGGATATGTGGTCCTAATTCCGATTCCTATCCTCTCTTTTCATATGCGACTTCAGTCTGAACCGCCAGGTCGCATTCATCCGACTTACACGTCATCAACAAGCCACAAATGTCACTATTCTGCGCTGAAGTAGGCGGCGGGTCTCTCAAAAAAAGTTACAACAACATGGCGCATAATCACGGGCGCAGATAGAGGGGGAGACTCATCCCACCCAGATTTAAATTCACCTCGTTCGGTCCCCCCCACTTATAGGGAGGAAAAAACGTCTATGCTGTCTTTCTTTGCATAAGGCAAACCTCACGGAAAAATCAAAAGACTAATTACCGTTCGGTTTATTGAGGTGCACAGCAGTGTATACATAGTTGCAACAACTCACATAAAACAAAACAAAGACTGATATTCGGTTGGTTGAGCTGCGCAGACTGCACAGGTTGCGAGCTCGAGCTTGGTTGCTATGGTAACCCACAACAAGTTTGACAGGCATATCGGGGTTGGGGTTGGTTTGCTGGCAGCTTTGTCCCCCCCAGTTTTTTGTCCCCCCCAGTTCAAAAAACGTATCTGCGCCCCTGCGCATGACATCAATGCGAGGGACGCTTCGGGCTGTGAAGGTTCTGAATCTTCTCAATGGAAGGACGCAGAGGTTAGGGAGCTGATTTCCATTTGGGGGGATACAGCTATTCAAGCTAGATTGGATGGGTCATACCGCAACCGGGCGGTTTTACTTCCGTAAACACTGGCCATGCTCACTGCGTGTGACGTCGTCGTATCCTGCAATGCGCATGCGGAACACTTTTAGGTCGCTTTTCGTTCATACTGAGGATCACATACAAGTCGCATATATTTGTTAATGTGAACGACCTCACAAAAAAATCGGATTTCACAAAAAAATCGGAATTGAGCATTAAGCCTTGCAGTGTGAACGTAGCGTTAGTCTCTAGGGGGATTCAGTTTGCCCCTTTATCCATTAAAGAAATTAAATTTGGAGTGTTTTTAAATAATAACAAAATTGAATATGGTATTAATAATTTACTACTTTTAGGTAAACACTTTATTCACAAATGTCGTTTTTTATAAAACTAAACCTTATGTTACACACTGGAAGAATGACCTCAAGCTTTTTGCCAAATCTCTAAAGTTAGTTGAAAATAAGGATGTTGGTTATTTTATATCTTTTTTGGATGACTTTGATTTACTCGATTAACATATGTAAAGATAGTTAAGTAACCCCTTTCTTGTTCATATTTTTTACTTTATTGCTATGTGTGTGTTTTACTATTTTGATGTTTTTGGATCTGTATATATATGGTGCTCTATTTGTTTGTATTTTGAATGTTTTGGGAAATAATAAAAAAAAAGTACCATCTATTACTGCACAACTGAAGAAGAAGACAAGAGACAAGCTGCCAGGCTGGTGCTCAGCGTACTCCTGCTCAAACGAGCAAACCGTTTCAAACAGAAGCAGGGGGATTACTTTTCACAAGTAAGATTTAACATTACCTTACTATTTGTTGTTTTTTTAAAATAGTATATTACCAGAGCTGAGAAGGAGCTAAGAGACTTAAATCGTCATCAGGTAGTGGTTTCACGAGTGATGTTTTAATGTTGTATGATAATATTATATATATTGTTATTAAATGTTTATTCATATACTACCTTTTTTATTTATTTACTAGTTTATTTATTTACTACATTGTTATATTTTTTATGTTTGACATTAATTTGTTATAAATAAATGTTTTGATATGCTTTAAAACAAAAAAAAAAATGTTTGTGGTCAATATATGGTCATCACACATTGTCCTACATACCAAACAAAGTGCCCCACTCAACCTGAATACATCAGCTTTGCTGAAGGGGGTCACATTGTGTTGAAGGATGTAAAAGGCTCTTATAAATTCATTGACTAGATTAATTTCCCCTTTGATATGTTCTTAACAATCTATTTAAAGAAAACATACACACATTTGAATCATTATAATGGATTTAGATTGTTAAAACCGCATTTTATTTGCAGCAGATTGGTGGTTGTAGCCGATAGAAAAACGTTAAGCTGTTTATATCTAATGTATTTAGTATTACACTGAGTGCAGCGGATCACCACTCCAAGATGGCGGCCCCGCGTCTCGTCAGCGCTTTTAGAATTTACATTGGATGCTCCGTCTATGTATTAGGATGTCTATGGGTGCCATGCCCTAAAAGATTGTGTTAATAGTAGTTACTAGTTGTAAAGTCAGTTGAGGCAAGTTTTTTATTACGAGTGTGTGTGTTTGTACCAAGTCTACTTTTCATGCATTATAACTGCTTATCACTTTTTAGAAGAGTTTTTCAATTGAGATTTAAAGGCATTTCAAATCGAATGAATGTTCAATAATTGTTGTACAGTAATGTTATGGCCATTAAGTGTTTGTTGTATGTGTAGGCTATTGCATCATTTTCAAATTTTATGCATTAAGCCTGATGTAATGCATGATGCAAACAAGTTTTGTACACAAGTTTGAATAATTAAAGACATTAAAAGCAGGAACTGCCCCGTCTTATTTGAATGCTTTACTAAAGAGGTCCTTCCAGGATGCTGCGCTTCTCCAACATGAACTGATCAGCCATGCCTCCTGCTCACACAAAGCGATCCCAGTCCAAACTGTTATGCATGATGGTGTATGATCTATACACTGTGTATGACTTCTTGGGCTATGTGAAGTTTTTGGTTTTGTTTATATCAGTGTATACCAGTGTAGGCAGCAATACTGACATCTCTGTTATAGAACAGTATCCTGTTACCTAGAATTATCACTCAATACTTTTTGCCTTCACTTACTGAATAATTACATAGCCCTGGCAGTAACAACACCAAAACCCAACATGATAGATCTCTGCATGAAATGCAGAACTTGGCTGGAGTCAACTGGATTTATAGGCTTTCTGCTGTCCTCCCTTTCATTTGCATCCATGGACCATGGGTATGAAAAAGTTCCATATCAGTCATTGACACTACATCACAGTGTACACGCCGGGTGTGTATATAGCCATAAACCGATTTCTAATGATATGGCTTCCCCATTCCAGAACACCCCCACTTTTGGAAAGCTTGATGCGCCCCTGTCCTACACTTTAAAAAATAAAGGTGCTTCAGTGGTTCTTCAAATCTCTGGATGGTTCCATGGAGAGTCAAAACTCTGTGATGAACCATTACATTATGCGAAAGGTTCTTCACATTGGAAATGGTTCTTCAGAGCCTGGCATTCTCTTACCATTTGCTGGTCAAGGCACATAGGCTATGTTTACACAAATCTGTCTTCACTGCTCAAACAAATGGTTTAAATGGTTCTTTGCATGAACTGTTCTTGCAAAGAACTGTTGCATGAACGGTTCTTTGAAGCCCTGAAAAAGGTTCTTCTATGGCATCACCCTGAAGAACCGGTACTGGCCCCATTATTTTTTAGAGTGTACGGTAGGAGGGGATGTCAGACATGTCTGTCGAGCAGTCCTACATTGCAGGAAATCCTACAGTGTGATTCAACTTTTAGTCATAGTTCGCGGTTTTTCCCTCTGCAAAGAACATGCTTCTACACTGATACAACGTCCACCAGCCCTGTCAGAATTCATATGAATGTAGGACGTTCTGACAATTCAAATGACTCCGTCAGAATATGCTTTTACATTCATATGAATCTAGAACGCTCTGACTCTTCAATTGACCCTGTCAGAATATGCTTTTACATTCATATGAATCTAGAACGCTCTGGCTCTTCAACTGACCCTGTCAGAATATGCTTTTACATTCATATGAATCTAGGACGCTCTGACTCTTCAATTGACCCTGTCAGAATATGCTTTTACATTCATATGAATCTAGGACGCTCTGACTCTTCAATTGACCCTGTCAGAATATGCTTTTACATTCATATGAATCTAGGATGCTCTGACTCTTCAATTGACCCTGTCAGAATATGCTTTTACATTCATATGAATCTAGGACGCTCTGACTCTTCAACTGACCCTGTCAGAATATGCTTTTACATTCATATGAATCTAGAACGCTCTGACTCTTCAATTGACCCTGTCAGAATATGCTTTTACATTCATATGAATCTAGAACGCTCTGGCTCTTCAACTGACCCTGTCAGAATATGCTTTTACATTCATATGAATCTAGGACGCTCTGACTCTTCAATTGACCCTGTCAGAATATGCTTTTACATTCATATGAATCTAGGACGCTCTGACTCTTCAATTGACCCTGTCAGAATATGCTTTTACATTCATATGAATCTAGGATGCTCTGACTCTTCAATTGACCCTGTCAGAATATGCTTTTACATTCATATGAATCTAGGACGCTCTGACTCTTCAACTGACCCTGTCAGAATATGCTTTTACATTCATATGAATCTAGAACGCTCTGACTCTTCAATTGACCCTGTCAGAATATGCTTTTACATTCATATGAATCTAGAACGCTCTGGCTCTTCAACTGACCCTGTCAGAATATGCTTTTACATTCATATGAATCTAGGACGCTCTGACTCTTCAATTGACCCTGTCAGAATATGCTTTTACATTCATATGAATCTAGGACGCTCTGACTCTTCAATTGACCCTGTCAGAATATGCTTTTACATTCATATGAATCTAGGATGCTCTGACTCTTCAATTGACCCTGTCAGAATATGCTTTTACATTCATATGAATCTAGGACGCTCTGACTCTTCAACTGACCCTGTCAGAATATGCTTTTACATTCATATGAATCTAGGACGCTCTGACTCTTCAACTGACCCTGTCAGAATATGCTTTTACATTCATATGAATCTAGGACGCTCTGACTCTTCAATTGACCCTGTCAGAATATGCTTTTACATTCATATGAATCTAGGATGCTCTGACTCTTCAATTGACCCTGTCAGAATATGCTTTTACATTCATATGAATCTAGGACGCTCTGACTCTTCAACTGACCCTGTCAGAATATGCTTTTACATTCATATGAATCTAGGACGCTCTGACTCTTCAATTGACCCTGTCAGAATATGCTTTCACATTCATATGAATCTAGAACGCTCTGACTCTTCAGTTGACCCTGTCAGAATATGCTTTTACATTCATATGAATCTAGAATGCTCTGACTCTTCAGTTGACCCTGTCAGAATATGCTTTTACATTCATATGAATCTAGGACGTTCTGACTCTTCAATTGACCCTGTCAGAATATGCTTTTACATTCATATGAATCTAGAACGCTCTGACTCTTCAGTTGACCCTGTCAGAATATGCTTTTACATTCATATGAATCTAGAACGCTCTGACTCTTCAGTTGACCCTGTCAGAATATGCTTTTACATTCATATGAATCTAGGACGTTCTGACTCTTCAATTGACCCTGTCAGAATATGCTTTTACATTCATATGAATCTAGAACGCTCTGACTCTTCAATTGACCCTGTCAGAATATGTTTTTACATTCATATGAATCTAGAACGCTCTGACTCTTCAGTTGACCCTGTCAGAATATGCTTTTACATTCATATGAATCTAGAACGCTCTGACTCTTCAATTGACCCTGTCAGAATATGTAGAATTAATAGTTTTTTTAATTTGTCACTATTCACAAGTACCATTTGCTCTATTAAAATGAGTGTAGGACGTTCTTACAATTCAAATGACGCCGCAGGACGTTCTGACTATTCAAATGACCATCGGAATATGTTTTTACAATATATGAATGTAGGGTGTTCTGGCATATGCTTCTACATTAAAATAGGAGTGTAGGACGTTCTGGCAGTTCAAACGACCTCTATTTTAATATATGAATGCAGGACTTTCTGACAACTCAGTGACCATCAGAATATGCCTTTACATTAACATATAAATGTAGGAAGTTTTGACAATTCAAATGACCCCACCAGAATATACTCCACTCACTGTAAAAAAGAATAAGTTAAGCTTACTTGAAAAAAAGGTGGAAACTCATTGCCTCAAATAAATGAAGTAATATAACTTGTTCTCTTTCAAGTTATCTTTACTTTACGTTTGATCAGATAGGTCAGAAGTTGAAGCGCTTTGGTGGAAGATCGTGAAGGGGAGATATTTCAGATGTATTGCAAGACTCATGCAATGGTTAGAAATCAGCATTATGTTAGATTAAGTAGTAAAGATTGAATGCACGCCATTAATCTGCACCGTTTATTCTGCACCGTTTATAGCACAGCTGATGTAGGACAAAAATCTGTTCAAATGCCAAGAAATGACATTTTGTGCTCTGCGCATGCGCATGCGCAGTGGGGCTTTGTAGGACGCATTGACGTGTAGGACAGTTTATCAGAACAGCGGCCTTAACCTCTTGGACTTCACCTCGCCAAATTACACCTTCAAGATAAATTGGATTAAGCGTTACCTTAAGTGTCCGACCTCCATATGGAACTTTATTCCTCATTATGTCTTCTTTTCAGTTGGTGGGCTCCAATTTCTGTTACTATGTACTTATAATGCTCACAAACTTCCCCTTAAACTTTCTTCATTCCACAAACAAATGCTTCTAGCATGGTGTCGAATTTACAAACACAACTTCACTCCCCATAGGTTCTTTATCTGGAACAATAGCTATATCTTGTACAACCCCGATTCCAAAAAAGTTGGGACAAAGTACAAATTGTAAATAAAAACAGAATGCAATAATTTACAAATCTCAAAAACTGATATTGTATTCACAGGAGAACATAGACAACATATCAAATGTCGAAAGTGAGACATTTTGAAATTTCATGCCAAATATTGGCTCATTTGAAATTTCATGACAGCAACACATCTCAAAAAAGTTGGGACAGGGGCAATAAGAGGCTGGAAAAGTTAAAGGTACAAAAAAGGAACAGCTGGAGGACCAAATTGCAACTCATTAGGTCAATTGGCAATAGGTCATTAACATGACTGGGTATAAAAAGAGCATCTTGGAGTGGCAGCGGCTCTCAGAAGTAAAGATGGGAAGAGGATCACCAATCCCCCTAATTCTGCGCCCACAAATAGTGGAGCAATATCAGAAAGGAGTTCGACAGTGTAAAATTGCAAAGAGTTTGAACATATCATCATCTACAGTGCATAATATCATCAAAAGATTCAGAGAATCTGGAAGAATCTCTGTGCGTAAGGGTCAAGGCCGGAAAACCATACTGGGTGCCCGTGATCTTCGGGCCCTTAGACGGCACTGCATCACATGCAGGCATGCTTCTGTATTGGAAATCACAAAATGGGCTCAGGAATATTTCCAGAGAACATTATCTGTGAACACAATTCACCGTGCCATCCGCCGTTGCCAGCTAAAACTCTATAGTTCAAAGAAGAAGCCGTATCTAAACATGATCCAGAAGCGCAGACGTCTTCTCTGGGACAAGGCTCATTTAAAATGGACTGTGGCAAAGTGGAAAACTGTTCTGTGGTCAGACGAATCAAAATTTGAAGTTCTTTATGGAAATCAGGGACGCCGTGTCATTCGGACTAAAGAGGAGAAGGACGACCCAAGTTGTTATCAGCGCTCAGTTCAGAAGCCTGCATCTCTGATGGTATGGAGTTGCATTAGTGCGTGTGGCATGGGCAGCTTACACATCTGGAAAGACACCATCAATGCTGAAAGGTATATCCAGGTTCTAGAGCAACATATGCTTCCATCCAGACGACGTTTCTTTCAGGGAAGACCTTGCATTTTTCAACATGACAATGCCAAACCACATACTGCATCAATTACAGCATCATGGCTGCGTAGAAGAAGGGTCTGGGTACTGAACTGGCCAGCCTGCAGTCCAGATCTTTCACCCATAGAAAACATTTGGCGCATCATAAAATGGAAGATACGACAAAAAAGACCTAAGACAGTTGAGCAACTAGAATCCTACATTAGACAAGAATGGGTTAACATTCCTATCCCTAAACTTGAGCAACTTGTCTCCTCAGTCCCCAGACATTTACAGACTGTTGTAAAGAGAAAAGTGGATGTCTCACAGTGGTAAACATAGCCTTGTCCCAACTTTTTTGACGTGTTGTTGTCATGAAATGTAAAATCACCTAATTTTTCTCTTTAAATTATACATTTTCTCAGTTTAAACATTTGATATGCCATCTATGTTCTATTCTGAATAAAATATGGAATTTTGAAACTTCCACATCATTGCATTCTGTTTTTATTTACAATTTGTACTTTGTCCCAACTTTTTTGGAATCGGGGTTGTATAAAAACAAATCTATTTTCTTTCAACAGTGGTTTATAACAATATTATTCTACTGAGCCAGTTGTTTGACCATCATGGGCGTCTTTATAGTTATGGTGAATTTATGCAACGTTATGGATTTCCTGTTACTCCCAAGGATTTTTCTATTGTTTTTGATGCTGTGCCTTCGGGCATCATCTCACTTTTTAAAAATCCTATTGTACACAGCAATTTGCCCATATCACTAACAGTAACTGAAACCGCCGTTGGGAAAGCTTGTCTCACATGTAATAACAAAAATAGGAATAAATTTATTCGTCGACTATTTCAACAGGACATTGTGAGTACACCTTCTGCCATATCCTATTGGTCTACCTTTGTCGGAGATATTAATTGGGAAAAAGTCTGGTTATTACCTCACAAGTTTTTGTTAACTAACAAGGTCAAAGAGATATCCTTCAAGATGCTCCATAGGTTTTATCCAACTAATCAGTATATACAGAGGCTCAAGAAAGACATTGATGTACCCACTGTGACTCTGTTAACGAAACCTTGGTCCATTTATTTTGGCTTTGCCCACACACCAGACAACTTTGGGGCAAACTGACACGCTTCATCAGTGATCGTATTTACCCTCAGTTTAATTTATGCTGGAAAAATGTCTTGTTTGGCTACACTGAATTTGATAAGAAATTAAATTCACAGTTTTATCTGATTAATTTGCTTATTATTTTGACTAAGTTTTACATACACAAATCTAAATTCTCAGGCAAGAAACCAAATTTTCTGGAACTGTCTGCATATGTGAAACAATATGTCTCCTCAATATCTGATTGTGAAAATAAAAAAGCTGTTAAAACATACGATCTTTGTAAGCTTTACAATATATTCATTGAATAAGTTTTTTTTTCTTTTTTTCCTTTCTGTTTTGCTGTGACCCCTGGCGTGTTTATGTTTATGATGAATGTATGTTTCTGTATTAATGTTGTATACACTTATAATATGTACTTACTGTACTCATTTGTGTGTATACTCCATTTTACTAATAAAGATTGTTAAAAAAAAAAGCGCTCCTGATTCCCAATATCCCATCACAGCATACTGTCATGGACAACACCAGCAGCCTCAAACTGTGGCAGAATCCACATCCTGAGCATATCACCCTTTTCATTTATCACTGCTTAAAATGTTCTTAGCTGGTTTTAAAACTATAACCTTCTGCAATACTCTGCAAGTCCTAGGAACCCTGTGGGTTTTTTTGTCCAAATTTTGTTACATCTCAAGCAGTGATGGTGCTTGAAAGTTTGTGACCGAAAACATCATCAGATTTTCACACAAGTCCTAAAAGTAGATAAAGAGAACCCAGTTAAACAAATGAGACAAAAAATATTACACTTGGTCATTTATATATTAAGGAAAATGATCCAGTATTATATATCTGTGGGTGGCAAAAGTATGTGAACCTCTAGGATTAGCAGTTAATTTGAAGGTGAAATTAGAGTCAGGTGTTTTCAATCAATGGGATAACAATTAGGTGTGATTGGGCACCCTGTTTTATTTAAAGAACAGGGATCTATCAAAGTCTGATCTTCACGACATGTTTGTGGAAGTGTATCATGGCACGAACAAAGGAGATTTCTGAGGACCTCAGGAAAAGCGTTGTTGATGCTCATCAGGCTGGAAAAGGTTACAAAACCATCTCTAAAGAGTTTGGACTCCACCAATCCACAGTCAGACAGATTGTGTACAAATGGAGGAAATTCAAGACCATTGTTACAAAGATCACTCCAAGAGCAAGGCGTGTAATAGTCGGCGAGGTCACAAAGGACCCCAGGGTCACTTCTAAGCAACTGAAGGCCTCTCTCACATTGGCTAATGTTCATGAGTCCACCATCAGGAGAACACTGAACAACAATGGCGTGCATAGCAGGGTTGCAAGGAGAAAGCCACTGCTCTCCAAAAAGAACATGGCTGCTCATCTGCAGTTTGCTAAAGATCATATGGACAAGCCAGAAGGCTATTGGAAAAATGTTTTGTGGACAGATAAGACTGAAATAGAACTTTTTGGTTTAAATGAGAAGCATTATGTTTGGAGAAAGGAAAACACTGCATTCCAGCATAAGAACCTTATCCCATCTGTGAAACATGGTGGTAGTAGTATCATGGTTTGGGCCTGTTTTGCTGCATCTTGGCCAGGACGGCTTGCCATCATTGATGGAACAATGAATTCTGAATTATACCAGCGAATTCTAAAGGAAAATGTCAGGACATCTGTCCATGAACTGAATCTCTAGAGAAGGTGGGTCATGCAGCAAGACAACAACCCTAAGCACACAAGTCGTTCTACCAAAGAATGGTTAAAGAAGAATAAAGTTAATGTTTTGGAATGGCCAAGTCAAAGTCCTGACCCTAATCCAATCGAAATGTTGTGGAAGGACCTGAAGCGAGCAGTTCATGTGAGGAAACCCACCAACATCCCAGAGTTGAAGCTGTTCTGTACGGAGGAATGGGCTAAAACTCCTCCAAGCCTGTGTGCAGGACTGATCAACAGTTACCGCAAACATTTAGTTGCAGTTATTGCTGCACAAGGGGGTCACACCAGATACTGAAAGCAAAGGTTCACATACTTTTCCCACTCGCAGATATGTAATATTGGATAATTTTTCTCAATAAATAAATGACCAAGTATAATATTTTTGTCCCATTTGTTTAACTGGGTTCTCTTTATCTACTTTTAGGACTTGTGTGAAAATCTGATGATGTTTTAGGTCATATTTATGCAGAAATATAGAAAATTCTAAAGGATTCACAAACTTTCAAGCACCACTGTATGTATGTATGTCTTTGTGTGTGTGTGTGTGCGCGCAGAGGATGGACCCAAGCTCGCCAAGCCCAGTGCTACAAAGTAACCAGAAAAACTTCACTCTACTCTATTATGATAATGAGCGATAAATTGTTGCTATAATAGAAAAAAAAAAACAGTTTCACGCTGTTAGCATGGGCAGCCATGCGAACGACACCCGGGGAGCAGTTGGGAGTTAGGTGCCTCGCTCAAGGGCACCTCAGCCCAAGGCTGTCCCATATTAGCCTAACCGCATGTCTTTGGATTGTGGGGGAAACCAGAGCACCCAGAGGAAACTCACACATACACAGGGAGAACATGCAAACTCCACACAGAAAGGCCCCCGCTGGCCACTGGGCTCAAACCCAGAACCTTCTTGCTGTGAGGCAACCATGCTAACCACTTACGCCACCATGCTGCCCAGCTCACACTGGAAAAAAAGAGAGAACCTTTAATTGAATTAAACTTATTCAAAGAAAAACAAATCCATCATCAAGAAAGTATTATTTAAATCAAGGCAAGTCAAGTTTATTTTTATAGCGCTTTTAACAATAGACATTGTCACAAAGCATCCATCCATTATCTATAGCCAGTTATCCTGTGCAGGGTCGCAGGCAAGCTGGAGCCTATCCCAACTGACCAACACTCCAGCATGTCTCAACAACTACCGTCCAGTAGCACTCACCCCCATCGTTACAAAGTGTTTAGAGCAGCTGGTCCTAGCACATCTCAAATCCTATCTTCCCCCCACCCTGGACCCCCACCTATTTGCCTACTGCAAGAACAGGAGCACAGAAGATGCAGTCTCCATAGCACTGCAGTCTGTCCTCTCACATCTGGACAATGGCAACACATACGCCAGAATGCTGTTCATAGACTTCAGTTCAGCATTTAACACTGTCATCCCCTCTAAGCTCATCACCAAACTCACAGATCTAGGCATTAGTGCTCCCATCTGCAACTGGTTGTTGGATTTTCTAACCAACAGGACCCAACATGTTTGTTTAGACCATCACTGCTCCTCCACCCTCATCCTAAACACTGGTGTACCACAAGGCTGTGTGATGAGCCTGTTCCTCTACTCCCTTTTTACTCATGACTGCAGACCTGTACATTACACTAACACCATCATCAAGTTTGTGGATGACACCACAGTGATAGGCCTCATCAAGGACAACGATGAGTCAGCTTACAGAGAGGAGGTGGGCTGCCTGGCTGTGTGGTGCAGTGAGAACAACCTGCTGCTCAACACCAATAAGACCAAGGAGCTCATCATGGACTTCAGGAGGAATGCTGACACACACACACACCCATCCACATCAACGGTGCAGCAGTGGCGTGTGTCACCAGCTTCAAATTCCTGGGGATCCACATCTCGCAGGACCTCATCTGGACAACCAACTACTCCAACTTGGTCAAGAAGGCTCACTAGCGTCTCTTTTTCTTGAGGACTCTGAAGAAAAACCACCTCTCTTCAGACATCCTGGTGAACTTCTACCGCTGTACCATCGAGAGCATCCTAACCAACTGTATTACAGTCTGGTATGGGAATTGCTCTGTCTCGGACCAGAAGGCACTGCAGAGGGTGGTGAAAATTGCCCAGCGTGTTGTGGGAGCCTTACTTCCTGCTGTTGAGGACATCTATGGGAAGCAATGTGTCAGGAGAGCCATAAACATCAACAAAGACTCCTGCCAACCAGCACACAAACTGTTCACTCTCCTGCCCTCTGGAAGGTGCTACAGGAGCCTTCGGACCAAAACCACCAGGTTCAGGAACAGTTTTTTTTTCCTTCAGCTGTCTCTCTGCTGAACTCTGCCCCCCCACGGTCCCCCCCTCCACACACACACGCACACACACGCACCAACCCCCCGAACAAACTGAATTGACTTCACTGCACTATCACCATTTGCACTACTGTTTATTCATCCCGTGTTTTGTATATACTGCAAATATCTATATCATACCATTGCACTATAGTTCATTCATAGTGCACTTTTGTACAGACTGTAAATATCTATCATATCATTATACCATTCCATACCCTGTAATTCCTCTACATTTATATTTGCATATTACACTTATGTTGTTTACTGCTATGCATTTCTGGTTAGATGCAATCTGCATTTCGTTGCCTTGTACCTGTGACATGACAATAAAGTTTAATCTAATCTAATCTGTGGGTGAGACATCCTGGACAAGTCACCAGGTTATCACAGAGCTGACACAGAGACAAACAACCATTCACACTCACATCTACGGTCAATTTAGAGCCACCAATTAACCTAACCTGCATGCCTTTGGGCGAAACTGGAGCACCCGGAGGAAACCCACGTAGACACGGGGAGAACATGCAAACTCCACACAGAAAGGCCCTCACTGGCCACTGGGCTTGAACCCAGGACCTTCTTGCTGTGAGGCGACAGCGCTAACCACTACACCACCGTGCCACCCTGATATGTCACAAAGCAGCTTTACAGAATTTTAATGACTTTAAACATGAGCTAATTTATCCCTAATCTATCCTGTGGTGACGGCGGCAAGGAAAAACTCTCTCAGATGACATGAGGAAGAAACCTCAAGAGGAACCAGACTCAAAAGGGAACCCATCCTCATTTGGGTGATAACAGATAACGTGATTATAACATTTTTAACAGTTTTAACATGAAGTCAGTTTTGTTGATGTTATAAACTCTTCATTGATGGAAACTTGAGTGCAAAACTGCTCATGACAACTGGAGTCCTAAAGTTAGCAAGTCAACTGTAGTCCTCAGCCATAAAAGCATTACTGTAAGAGTCCATAGCGTCTTCCAAGTGTGACTTTTATCTGTCCATATGGGGCTGTCCTCCACAGGAGTGATGTGATGAGACTCCAGCCAGACGTAGGGCATCAGGATGGATGAGGCAGGTCCGAGGAACAGAAGAGGTCAGCACCTCGGTCATAGGATTGACATGTAACTATTGAATTTAAAAAAACAAACAAAAAAAACCCCACATGTGCCACTATTATTGGCACCCCTGCATTTAATACTTTGTACAACCTCCCTTTGCCAGTAAATCAGCACTGAGTCTTCTCAGTTGGAGAAAACAGAGCAGGGCATATGAGACCATTCCTCTTTACACGATCTCTCCAGATCATCCAGAGCCCTCGGCCCTCTAATTTATTTGAATTAAAAGTTGGGTTTTTCTCATTTTTCCAATGTGAGATGAAGATACTTCAACATAAGGTGCATTTTTTCCTAACCTTTTTACTTTATAAGTGGTGCCAATAATTGTGGATGGTATTGTATTTATAATAGGATGTTCAACAAGCACATATTGGTGTGATTGGTCAGGGTTCCACAAACCTTTGGATAATAGTGTATCTTCATATGTAATTACATATGGGAAAAAAATGTGAAGGCAAATTTCACCATGTTATATGCTGAAATTTGCATGGTTGTATTCAAGCAAATAAATGTGATATCATGTGAATTTAGGATACCTAATACAACATGTACAGTCCATGGGATTGGACCAGTGGGAACAGGGAGTCTCTAATAAACCGTATCTCTTTATCTACTAAGAGTAAAAAATAACTTGTTCAAAAACATATAATTGGGTGCAAAAACATTTGCATCTCCCTTGGGTTCATGTTGATTAAATAGTGTTTTCCAATCAATTACAGCAGGGCCTCTATATTAGAGTCTCATTGGTTTTTATTAGCATGTTTGCACTCCTGTTGACTCTTGATTTGTTTAAATGTGCCTTATTGAGGTGTTCAATTACTTAAAAAGTTGCACACGTATTTACTTTGTTTAGTCTTAAGGCGGTGAAGATTGGAGTTGGATTAGGAAAACAGCTTTCATAAGACCTTCGACATAAAATACTGATCTGAAGAGGGGAAAGATGTGTTCATTATTACCAGTAAAAATACAGAAATTAAGAAACAAACACAAAGCATTGCTAAAATGGACAAAAAATTAAATGAAATAAAGCAGGAAACCTGTTAAATGCAATAAAAGTCTACAGTTACATAACATTTAGATATATTATTTTTTATTGTTTCAATATTCATATCTTCACATACACTTTTCACCATTTTTTGCTGCTTATGCTAATGAACAAACATCAGTAAAACCAAACTTGCATTAATTGTATTAATTTCTTAATTTTAAAGTAAGGTTAAGAAAACGTTTGCATTCAAAACAAAACAGAAAGGTTATTTCAGGTAATGAGAACTACCTACCTTCCTTCCTTCCTTCCTTCCTTCCTTCCTTACTTACTTATTTATACCGAGACTGGTACTTTTATTGATTTACTATTTAATGATTTTGGCAAATGAAAACTCAAGCCATAAGCCTATTATGTTCCAGGTAACAGAAAACCAGGATTCCATATGCCACAAGCTAGAAGTAATTTCCTCATAAAATTTCCCAAACAGTTCTTCTTTTCTTGCAGCTCTTCTCTGTTTATTTGCAAATAAAATTGTGGTATAGACTGCCAGCACATCAGCTTGTTGTAGCACAACATCAGCCTTATTTTGTGGGGTATACACCCTCTATAGATTGTGGCTAATATACTCATCTGACCATTAAAAAAAAGGAATTAAAAGGAACTGTAGGAATTCAATTCATACCTTACCCTGCCCAAAAATATTTGCCATGACTTGTAATATCTAACAGTACGTTAACGAATGACTATCTCATAATAGCTAATGGCTGGCAAATTAATTGATAAATGAACTGATTTCACATCTAGATATCTTCAAGCACATCTTCTAGAAAGTTCACGTACTATAATATCACTTCATTATGATTGTATCATGAGTATAGATGTGGCCACAAAGATGAAACACAGTGGCAGCAGTCACCTTGCCACCCCAATTGCCGCTCCATCTCACCCCAGCTCATCACTGAGAGATGTGTTCTTCCTGCACAATACATGTCAGTTTAACACATTACATTTAACTCAAGTTGAATTATCTTTACTGATATACTGCGGCTGTTCAGTATTAGGATCATAAAGCCAACAAAGTACTGTCACTAAGCACAAAGGAACAAATCAGATATACAGTACTACAAATGCAATTTTTCAGATATTTAGGTACCATTCCAGCATGATAGTTTACCCCCTCTTGCAATTCATTGTCTTAAATCTAGACATGAGACCGACACAGAGGTAGCGGCAGTGGGATTAACCGAGTCCTGCATTTGCTTTGATAAAATTTTATAGCAGTTGCAGTTGAACTGTCAGCTCCAGATTTTTTTAAATGATTATTTCCAAATTGTGTGTGTGTGTGTGTGTGTGATTTTTTTTTTAAGTGAAGGACCATGTGCCACCAGTTTTAATATAATTTGATGACAATAGACTAAACTATCTATAGGCCTAATTAAGATACCTCATTACTTGTTAAGAAAAGTTTTGATTAAATAACTACATTTGTTCTATTGCATACTTTTAGAAACAATCAGAAACAATCAGTCCTAGTAGGGCCACAACACAGAAATAAAATGGTTCATTACCCAGGCCTTCACAAGTTAAACTGAGTTTTGAGGTTATGCACTACTGGTATGTTTTAGGACATGAACACTGAGCTATAATAAATATGTTACAGTTACACTTGAGCTGTGCAGCACTGCACCATTCAGTGTACTCTCAGAAATAAGGGTTAAATATGACAAAAGTTCTAAGTAATATCCTACAACAAGCTGTTTCACTAAATTGGTCCATTTAGGAAGCATTAGTCATCCAAAGAACCCTTGAAGAGCCTTGAGGAGTCAGCGAGGGTAAATGTGGCCAAGTGGCAGTTTCTATAATATCCACTAGAGGGCACCATGTAACTCTTATTTAACTCCCTCAGTACAGTACTGTGCCTCACTACACTAGCCAATTAAATATCCATCCATCCATCCATCCATCCATTATCTGTAGCCGCTTCTCCTGTTCTACAGGGTCGCAGGCAAGCTGGAGCCTATCCCAGCTGACTATGGGCGAGAGGCAGGGTACACCCTGGACAAGTCGCCAGGTCATCACAGGGCTGACACATAGACACAGACAACCATTCACATTCACACCTACGGTCAATTTAGAGCCACCAGTTAACCTAACCTGCATGTCTTTGGACTGTGGGGGAAACCGGAGCACCCGGAGGAAACCCACGCAGACACGGGGAGAACATGCAAACTTCACACAGAAAGGCCCTCGCCAGCCGCTGGGCTTGAACCCAGGACCTTCTTGCTGTGAGGCGACAGTGCTAACCACTACACCACCGTGCTGCCCCCAATTAAATATGGACAGATTAGTTTCAGTTCCATGCCTAAAATGACAATTTAGTCATTTTTTCTATATGGGAAGAAGGCTGGAATTGATTTAAATATATGAAAAAAAAATGTATGAATCCCAGCAGTTTGTAAAGAAAGGTGCTGACACACTACATTCACCGGCCACTTTAACAGGAACCTGTTCTTGATTCTAAGATTCCTGTTCTTGGCTGGCAGGAGTGGAACCCAATGTGGTCTTCTGCTGCTGCATGTTGAGATGCTTTTCTGCTCACCACGGTAGTAAAAAGTTGCTATGAGTTACTATATCCTTCTTGGCAGCTTGAATCAATCTGACCATTTTCTTCTGTCCTTTCTTATCAACAAAGCGTTTCCACCCACAGAATTGTTGCTCACTCAGTGTTTATTGTTTTTCACACCATTCTGTGTAACTCTAGAGACTGTTGTGTGTGAAAACCCCAGGAGATCAGCAGTTTCTGAAATACTCAAACCAGTCCATCTGGTACCAACGCCCACGCCACAGTGAAAGTCACACTTTGAGATCACAATTTTTCCCGTTCTGATGTTTGAAGTGAACATTAACTGAAGCTCTTGATTTGTATCTGTATGATTTGATGCACTGTGCTGCTGTCAAGGGATCGGCTGATTAGAGAACCACATAAAACATCAGGTGGATGGGTGTTCTTAATAAAGTGGCTGTTGAGTATATGGATTTAGAGAAATTGGCAGTGGAATCAATGCTACAAAAGTGAAGGTAGTAATTAGTGATTCCAGTGTATGCTAAATTAAAACATATCAAATTTATTACAAAAAAACCCCACACAATACTCTGTTTATCTGAATTATTTTGCTAATTTTACATGAAATTACATATGTTAGATGAATTCTTTGATACTGTGTTTTTTCTATCTTTCAGTTGTGGAACAAATTAGGGCCGAACAGCAGTCCCATCACACAGGCCAGGACAAAAAGCATCCAGAATATCACAACCAACATCTGGATACACATCAGGTTCTTTCTCCTCCTCAACCCCTCCACCGTCCCTGTTATGGAATCAGGCGTGCTTGAGCCCTCACCCATCTGCTCCACCCGTAGGCTGACTGTGGGTAAAATAATAAACCGAGCATCGCGTGACTCCAGAGACAGGATCACCCTCTGAGTGACAGTAGTTAATCGGGTAGAGACTGACACAGGCAGGCGAAAAGTTACAGGAGGTAGCTGTGCGAGGATACGGGAGTTGCATGGGAGTGAGTATGCATCGCCACCTTCTAGTGGGGTGGAGTGGCGGCACAAGGGACAGGAGATAGAAGGAGGGCTGTTGGGATCAGGTGGGTGGATAAGGGACAACTGGATATTATGAAGACATTCTGTGCAGAAGACATGGAGGCATTCCAGCATACGAGGAAGCTTACGATCTTGATCATATTCCTGGTAGCAAATGGGGCATTCCACCTCTGGAGAGTCCCCACTGACAGAGCTTTCCTCCTTGGCTGATGTTGTAACTGGTACTGGAGCCATTGACATGGAGGTAGACTGTCGCTGGGACTTCTGAGATTGAGATCTACCGGTATAGTGTGATTTGGGAATCTGAAAGGAACACTGTCTGTTAGACAGAGCTGTACAGAAGAGGACTGTTACTAGTGTACTGTGAAAAGGCATACACTGTGTATTTTTGTGTCAAAACATCAGAGTTGCAAAAATTTTTGAAAGTGATTAGATCTTGTCTTTGTAATTAACCTTGATCTGCATTGTTACTGAAAGTCATTTAATGTGGACTAAATTCAAACTATTACACTTTCCAGTATAAAATAGTGCAAAACAAGCACATGGGAAACAGTTTCCTCAGAAGAATTGGCAATAGCTGGTGCTGACCATGGCCATAGCCAGCTCTGAGGCCCCCGTGGTCCGGACCTCGGTCATTTTTAAGAGCTGAAAATACATTTGTACGCTAAATATTCAACTGGATAAAAAAAAAAGAATAACATTAAAACGTCTCTGTAAAAAGTGCACTGTTAATTATGTTAAATGTTGATTCTGTCTTCTGTGTCTGTTTGGTGCGCGCAGCTCTGAGACCAAGAACACAAAAGCGAATGAGCGCGCGACTCGGGGGAGGAACGCAGTGCAGGAGACACGTTTTTTTTCATGGGAACCATCAGCGCACTTTCATCAAGCTGTTCAATTTACATTTTCGAAGCAGCGCAGTTGTAGCCTACTTTGTTTGTGATTTTAAAAATAAATCATTCGATAAGCCAAAGCAATAGAGTGGAAAGTTTCAACTTATATTTGCCTTGGATAACTTTGCCTTGTGATATTAGAGAGGGTAAGAGGATCTTGGTGGGATTGGGTCCTCTGCGTCTGTATCTTGTGTGCGTGGGAGAACAAGAACAGAAAAAAACCCAACAAGATAGGGCAGGCTATGAGAGTGTGCGAGTGCGACCCCCAAAAGAACGCCGCTCATTCTAGAGCGTGTGCATGGTAACCATCAGCGCACTTCCATAAAGCTGTTAAAATTTAGCTTACAGGTTTTCGAAGCAGTACAGCTTTGTTTGTGAACTTTAATAAATCATTCGGTAAGTCAAAGCAATATTTGTAAGAAGGGTTCTGACTTGATTTTGCTGTGGTGTAAAGATAAAAGGCTGACAGTGACACATGTAGAAATGATCTGGACATGGCTCTGGCCTTGTAGTAAAGGTTGAGGTTTTTATTTAAATAGGCCTCGATTTGGATAACGAGTGTTTTACAAAGCTAGCCTACACAACGTCAGACAGCACTGACTGAATTAAAGATTATTATATGGTCCTTAAAAATAGTGTCCAAACATTTCAAAGGAGAATTTAGATTGGTTATTAATAAAGATATAGCCAAGTGTCTTTGCTTGTTATATCAAACATATCTGTTATATTTGTGTTTGTTTATTTGCATTGAGTTAAAAACTTAAAATACATGCTTCATACTCATTTTAATGCTCTGTTCATTTGGCAAGATTTCAGCTCATTAATAATAATTCTAATGTAATATTACCTATTACCCAGAAAACAAGCTGCAGCGAGCAGGGCAAACATGTCAAAACGATTAAAACAAAATACATTAGATGCATTTCTGGCAAAGAAGCCTAATCAGTCCCATGGTGAAGAAATGGACAAAGAGGGAGACAGTGAGCAGGAAAGAATGGAGGGTGACAGAGAGAATAGGGACAGTGAGGTGGAATACAGAGAGGAGAGTCATTCAGAGACGGATGGAGAGCAGAGGGACAGAGAGAGCAGGGAGGAGGAAAACCGAGAAACGGGGGGAGAAGAAATGGGAAATTCATGCACTCTGCATCCCTTTGACCCTGTTAGGATAAAAAATAAAATCAATAAAGGTGACACTTACAGACGGAGACACACGTACACAGTTGATAAGGCAAACTGTTCAACAAGTTTAAAGTTACCCCTACTCTTTATTCAAACATGGTGGTGTATACTAATTTTTTTCCCAGAATTTTTTTTTTGTGTACGTGTAACGGATGCCAGATTGTTAATGTATCTTAGTTACTTAGGCTACATGGTTAGGGTATCTTTTGTCCTCATTGCTTGGGCCAGATCAAACTATTAAACAAGCTTCAATTATTCTTACTCTTGCCACATACCGTACATGATTTTTTTTTTCAAAACTGATGATATTCAAGCCCTGTGATGACCTGGTGACTTGTCCAGGGTGTACCCCGCCTTTCGCCCGTAGTCAGCTGGGATAGGCTCCAACTTGCCTGCGACCCTGTAGAACAGGATAAAGCGGCTACAGATAATGAGATGAGATGATGATATTCAGTTCAAACACCATTAAAAGTAATTTCAGGAATAGATCTCTTGTGTGACATGTAATTTACCCCTCATTTAAATATGTCGAAAAATTTTCACCACGCGCTTTGCGCGTCACGGACCTCGGTGATTTTAAAATGCTGGCTATGGCCCTGGTGCTGACTGGATCTGACAAAATCACAGCGAGTTTCATAATTCTCTAACCACAAACTGTCCTTCCCTTATTCTTATTTCTTGCTACTGAAAATATCTGACAATGCAGTCTGTAATGAAAGTAAACTGAGAACTGTGTGAGAAAATTTTATAATCAGAAGTAGAAATGTTGTGTGTCTTAGTATGTAGTGTGTGCATTGAGTAGGAATATCAGACACTCACTGGCTGTGCTGTGAAAATTGTGCATGCAGACGCTCATCTAAGTTTCCAAATCTGTCATTGCTTAACTCTTGAATATTTTCTCTCGTGAATACTATCATTAAAAAGGTTATAATTCCTGCTTTCCAAAGAAATTTCTCATTAAGATCTGTTCAGTACTTTGGGAGAAACAGCAGGTTGAAGTTGGTCCACTCTCTGCTTGCGTCACGTTGGGAAACTGCTTGTGTTTTATGAGTCATGACAAAGTGGTCAGGCTCTCTCTCTCTCTCTCTCTCTCTCTCTCTCTCTCACTCTTCTGATCGGTTTCCGACTGGATTACTCGTGAATATCAATCAGATAACTTTTATAGGGACGTTCTCTCACTCTCAGTTTCTGATGAAGTATTCAGCAAAATTTTCCGTCAGCTAAGTTTTGATGTTACGCTTCATGGGAGATTTTGAAGTGGGTTTTCATAGCTTTACCTACTTATTTTTTCAAATCAAACTGATTCATGTAAAAAAATGTAAACAGAATATAACTGTTGTTGTTTTGATGACAAATATTGAGATCTTTGTGGTCGGAGTGATAGTTTAAAAAACCGGAAGTCAGAAATGCGAGTGTCAATTTCAATTCAGTTAACTGGAATTGTTTATTGGATGTGGATCACACAGTTTTTTCGAGGTTCACCTTGAAAGCTGTGAATATTAATCGAAATTATCATTTATATTCTTTCATATAAACACTAGTAGGCCCTACTTTTGAGAAATACAAAGGCCTACAGAGCACAAAGAGGGTATTAGAAATAATCTTTTATTATTTTATTGAGTGTACCGATTTAACGGTTTTACCTAATTAGCGTATCCATCCATCCATTATCTCTAGCCGCTTTATCCTGTTCTACAGGATCGCAAGCAAGCTGGAGCCTATCCCAGCTGACTATGGGTGAGAGGCGGGGTACACCCTGGACAAGTCGCCAGGTCATCACAGGGCTGACACATAGACACAGACAACCATTCACACTCATACCTACGGTCAATTTAGAGTCATCAGTTAACCTAAACTGCATGTCTTTGGACTGTGGGGGAAACCGGAGCACCCGGAGGAAACCCATGCAGACACGGGGAGAACATGCAAACTCCACACAGAAAGGCCCTTGCTGGCCGCTGGGCTCAAACCCAGGACCTTCTTGCTGTGAGGCAACAGTGCTAACCACTACACCACCATGCCGCCTCTAATTAGCATAATTAATACTAATTAAATGTTAATTAGCCCAATTTGTTTTTACTAATTTTTCAAACTTTGTATTCAGTATACAACCATCTATTTGCCTGCCAATTTCCATGTAAATATCTTGAAAATTAGAAAAGTTATTAAGAAAAAAACATTTGAAAAAAAACCCCATTTTGGACCATGTGAGCCTCATACAGAATATTACAGCAGTTTTTTTTTTTTTACATTAAAGCTGTTTTTTCAGTCTTTGATTTGTAATATCTCAATAATGCATAAGCATATTTTAATTCTGTAAAAAAAAAGTATGTTGACCTGCATTCAATTCTGAATTCAATGAGAACAATTTCAAGCAATTTGGACTGAATTTGAATTTTCACCTGATATGCCTACATCAAGAAGATAATTGCTCACTGAAAACAGGTATATGTTTAAGAGATTATTAGGACAGGTACTGACTGAAAACATTATACAGCCAAAGATTATATTCTCCGGAGTACTGCTAGTTGTTGCCTGTAGTCCGTTTCTGTTTTAGACTGATAATCTCAAACCTCAATTCACACTGGCACTGCCAGAGCAACCATCACTCAAAGGGAGCTCAACCTAGCAGTACATGTCCCCATAGAGTCAGTGTGACTGGTAAAGCTTACAAATGTGTTCAACAACAGTTTCCTAGGTGTGAATCTATATGCTATTTCTAGGCTACAATTTTGTGTAAAATTTCTAAAACATTCCTTTCTGTCTTGTAAACAGAACACAAATGTAAAAAAAAAAAAAATGACAATAAAACAGCCTGTACTACAATACTTTTTAGGAATAATAGTTTCAGGAAGAGGCACAGAGAAGAGATAGCAGGGATACTTTGTGGTTAGAAATAACAAGTTAATCTAAATAGGTCAGCTGATATCAAGAACCCAAACCAGCTGATAACATTTTATTTTGAGAAGGAGATTAAATTTACCTTCTCAAAGAATTACTGGTCCTACTTTTCCATTGAAGCCTTGGGTCTCTTCTTGAATTTGAGGAACACGTCCATTTTTACATGTCGCATTAAGGGCAAAGATATAGACGGCCTTCGGCGTTACCTCTGTCAAATCTCATGCTTTTATCAGCTCGTGTATGTTTTGGAATATGTTTAAGCTCACTTTCTCACTCTCTGTCTTTAATTCCCATGCCTCTTGTCCTACCAAGGGGGTGAGTTTCCCTGACATTTATTACCTAGACATGGTTTGGTTTCTAGGAGAGGGAGCCGTGATGATTTCAATGCCTCAATTCATCTCCTCTGGTTAATATACACTTCTCGTCAATACTTCACAAGCTTGTGATTTAAATTTCGATCCTATACGGAATCTATTCCTATCTCTAGTATACAGTATATTTTACTCTATCCAGGAAATTATAAAAAGCATTGCATCAGCAGGAAAATTTACACTGTAAAAGATTATAGTTAATTTACAGCAGGATTTCAACAGTAGGGTGGCACGGTGGTGTAGTGGTTAGCGCTGTCGCCTCACAGCAAGAAGGTCCTGGGTTCGAGCCCCGGGGCCGGCAAGGGCCTTTCTGTGTGGAGTTTGCATGTTCTCCCCGTGTCCGCGTGGGTTTCCTCCGGGTGCTCCGGTTTCCCCCACAGTCCAAAGACATGCAGGTTAGGTTAATTGGTGACTCTAAATTGACCGTAGGTGTGAATGTGAGTGTGAATGGTTGTCTATGTCTATGTGTCAGCCCTGTGATGACCTGGCGACTTGTCCAGGGTGTACCCCGCCTTTCGCCCGTAGTCAGCTGGGATAGGCTCCAGCTTGCCTGCGACCCTGTAGAAGGATAAAGCGGCTAGAGATAATGAGATGAGATGAAGAGAAAAGCTGAACTGCACATGTGAAGCTGGAGAGGTTTTCTTCATCCATTCCCAGCCATCTTACTAATGATTTGGTGGTTAGCAATTTTATTGAATCCATAAATCATTTCAGATTATATCACTGATGTTTTAGCTTGTCTTTATTACTGAATATGTCCAGGTCAATATGTGAAGAATTCAGCAGCTAATGTTAGCTAGAATTTCAGAGATTATTGCTTATTAATCAATCAGACAGGGTCTATCGGTGATGTTTCAAGTTTATTTGCATTGACATACACTTTCTGACTTTATTTTACAATAAAAAGTAAAGTAAGATAAGAAACTATGGATTTTTTTTTCTCTCAGATGGTAATTACAGTGCTGTGCACAAGTCTTTGGCATGTAATAAAATGCCGTAGACCAAAAAAATGGCTTAAAAATAATGAAATGAAATGTTTCAACATTAAAAATAAACAGCAGTAAGCCATAATAAATGAAACAAAGTCGATATTTGGTGTGAGATGACCCTTTGCTTAAAAAATAAATAGTAGTCTCAGGTACAGTGAGTGCAGTTTGATAAGGAAATGAGCTGTAGGTTTTACTGAACGTCTTACAGAAGCAGCCACAGTTCTTCTGGACACTTTGACTGCCACACTCGCTTCTTCATTTTGCACCAAAACCCAGCAGCCTTCATTATGTTTTCTTTATGTTTTCATTATGACCACCAGTAAGGTCTATTCTAGCCTTTTTTCTTAACAAAAGTGCCTTTAATCATAATGTAGTGTGACTATTCTTATGTGTCTAACCTGCTATGTCAGTATTAATTAAGATAAAAAAAATAGGTTCATTAAAATGTTTGTAAAAAACAACAATTAAAAAGTGCATTAAAAGAAATCAGTCAACTATAAGAAACTGTAAAAGAAAAATAAACAATATAATGTATTTGTCATTTAACTGCGTGAAAGTACTCAAAAACACAAGGTCACACTGTATTTTTTATTCACAGTACAAAACCGTACACCTTAGTGACATTAAAAAATGTTAATGTTACAGTAATATACTGTAATGGCAACCCTGCTGCCAGGTTGTTGTTATTTTTAAAACAGGAAAATTTTGTACAGTGTAGGTCACTGTGTTTGGGTAATCATTATAACATCAGTTAATTAATTCTCAATGTTTTCCATTATGATTAGCATTTCAACTACCAAGTGAACACAGGTCATGTTTCGGTGATGTGAACAATGTGGGCGGTGGACATTGCACTTTCGGTCATTGCTGACTTAGCTTCAGTTGATTCATTCCAGTAAAAGTGTGAGATGTAAAGCATGACATCCCCCATTTTGCTGACCGAGTCAAAACAGACACCTTAGATCTCAAGTGCTGCACTTCTCAGAACCTGTATTAACATGTTCAACAGATGAGCACATTAACAGATTTGGACTTGTACAGGTCATTGAAAACTACCTGAAATTTGGAAGTATATGTTTAGTGGCACAGAAAGAAAAATGTAATCTGAAAAATATGAAAATGTATTTTATGATAAATTAAATATTCTCAATTTCGATATAAATTAAAGCAGAGAAGCTCTGTGTCTTTAAGGGCCTACTGTATGAATACACAGTTTACCTCAGTAGGCTTTTTTTTTTTTCACTTTTGCTTCCTGAAGAATGAGGTCATACATATTTTAGACAAAGAGTGTCTGGAGTGCCAAAAAAGACTGTAAAGCCCAGCCAGTTAGATCCAGCAATGTCTTCCTGAGTTACTGTACACCAACAAGCGTGGGAGGGAAAGACAGACACAGATACATTTTTGGGAAGTCAGCATGGGGTGAAGAAACATTGTTTTGATATAAGGCGTTTAGTTGAAATATCACGACCTGAGTAAGCAGCAGTTTCCTGCAGATTTACAATAAAAAGCAAGTAACCAATGGCTGAAATGTCCCAACATGAACAACTCCTTGTAATCACAAAAATCACTTGTGATTGTGATAAATTATAAATTCAATTTATAAAGGATACTGGATCTGGAATTAGTGACGGCACAAGACACCCCATGGACACATCAGAGCACTGCTGTTTGAGCAGTTGGTTAATATTTCTCTTTTTATAAATGCACATCTCTAATTTAACTAGCTGTATTTTTCTGATGTCACTCACTCAAACACACACACACACACACACACACACACACACACACACACACAAAATATAGTACCAGTGAAGCAATACAATTTTAGAGTGTCATCATAGATATCAGATATTTCTGAGCTAACTAAAGCTGAAGTTAGGTGTGTAACAGGTCAGCTATGGCACATGTATAAGCAGCCACATTTAAAAGCTTTTATGGTATTGGGAATCTGGCTGATGATTGGCCTTTCTGCAACTAAACGTATTTGGTCACATCTTTTATGACCAAACACAAGTGTAGAGACATGGTCTCATCGATATGGTATTGGATGGGTGTTTTACCAACCTGATTTGGAGCTTATCACCTACATTCCTTGTGATATTTGGGACAGAAAATAAGTGGTACGTAGATGACAACATTGGGTGTTAATTATTTTGAAGGAAAGAGCCTTAACAGCTGCATTTCAAGGATGGTACATCATTGAATCGTACTAAAGGATTGTTATGATGTCTAAGATCCTTTGACTTTTACCAAAGACACAGCAAATTCCTCAGTGTTGAATTAACACTTTTAGAGTTAATTTGTGTCCAATTGGACCTATATAAACACAGTAGGGTGTTAAATCAACACTCTGGGTGTTAATTCAACACTGGGGATTTTGCTGTGGACTGAGTCCATTGTTCAGAGAATTTTCAAGGAGGAATGTGTGTATCCTCTGCGTTTTTAAAACACCCACATTCCCATCCACATTCCTATGCACACGTACAAGGTGGGACTTTTTCAGTTACACACCTGCTTAGCCTTTGAAGGACCCGACTTGGAAAGACCTGTCCTATCAAGGTTGAACTCCTTGACTTTGAGAAATACTCACTGGGCCATTACTCAATTGCTGTCTCAAAGTTCAAGTTAATCTTTATTGTCCATCAGGGTAAATCTGTTATTCAGCAACGGTTCACATAATGACAGACTATAAAGGCACAACATCAACAACAGGTGCCCTGAAACCACAGCCTGAAAGCAATAGCTCAAACTCCATCTGTACTGAATGTTCCTGGCAATCCAACATACCATTAGCCCTCCTAAGAATCTGCCTGTTATAAATGTCCAAAAGCTTGGCCCGACTCCTCCCTGAGATTTTAATGGCCAGTTTAATGAGACGTTCAAGTCTATTCTTGTTCTTACTACTTCCTCAGGTTGTCTCAGGGAATTTTTTCTTGCTTCCGTTGCCTCAGGCTTGCTCATTAGGGATGTATTTATTAGAATAAATTTATAAACTCATATGTTTAATATTTATATCTGGAATGTATGTATTTCTGGAAATCTGCTTTGTGACAATGCCTGCTGTTAAAAGATACAAATAGACAAATAAATCTGATTTGACTCATCTTGACAAAATGTGTGTATATATATATATATATATATATATATATATATATATATATATATATATATATATATATATAGTTTGTTTGTTTGTCATTTCTCGACGGATTTTCACCAAATTTGGCGAGTAGGTCTGGGGATGACCCAGAATTTTGCAGATATAAACAAAATTCATGTACAGGCCCTAGGGAGGTCCCTGGGGGGCACAACATCCACCCACCCCCTCCCTCAACGCCTTTCACATTACATTTATCAACACAAACTCTCGTCGACAGGTCTTCACTAAACTTGGCACGTAAGTACAGGAGGTAACCACAATTTGGCAGAACTCAGAAATTCCATATTTGGGCCCCTGGGTGGTGGATGTTTGGATTTTTGTTTGTCTTGGGTTAACATCACCATTTCTCAATGGATCTTCACCAAATTTGACATGGAAGTCTGGGGGCAACCCAGAATTTTGCAAAACCTATAACCTGATATATATATATATGAAATCCAGCCACTGGGGGTGCATAAGCGTACTCTTGGTGCCGGTCCCAAGCCTGAATAAATGGTGAGGGTTGTGTCAGGAAGGGGATCCAGTGTGAAACTGGATGCCCAAAACAGAATACATATGCATCAATGAGAATGGGGATGAGAGTGTAGTGAAGATGCAAGGAGTAGACGTAAAGAAGGTTGGTGAATTCAAGTACCTGGGGTCAACTGTTCAGGAAAATGGGGGCTGTGATAGTGAGGTGAGAAAGAGAGTGCAGGCAGGGTGGAGCAGTTGGAGAAGGATTAAGGGAGTCATTTGTGATAGGAAAGTCCCAGCAAAAGTGAAAGGTAAGATGTACAGTGGTATGCAAAAGTTTGGGCACCCCTGGTCAAAATTGCTGTTACTGTGAACAGTTAAGCAAGTTGAAGATGAAATGATCTCCAAGAGGCATAAAGTTAAAGATGACTCATTCCCTTTATATTTTAAGCAAAAACAATTTTTTATTTTCATCTTTTACGTTTTCAAAATGACAAAAAAGGAAAAGGGCCCGAAGCTAAAGTTTGGGCACCCTGCATGGTTAGTACTTGGTAACACCCCCTTTGGCAAGTATCACAGCTTGTAAACACTTTTTGTAGCCAGCTAATAATCTTTCAGTTCTTACCTGGGGGATTTTCACACATTCGTCCTTGCAAAAGGCTTCCAGTTCTACAAGTTTCTTGGGCTGTCTTGCATGCACTGCTCTTTTGAGATCTATCCACAGATTTTCAATGATGTTTAGGTCAGGGGACTGTGAGGGCAAAACCTTCAGCTTGTGCCTCTTGAGGTATTCCATTGTAGATTTTGAGGTGTGTTTTGGATCATCGTCTTATTGTAGGACCCATCCTCTTTTTAACTTCAACTTTTTTACAGATGGTGTGATGTTTGCTTCCAGAATTTGCTGGTATTTATTCGAATCCATGCTTCCCTCAACCAGTGAAATGTGCCCTGTGCCACTGGCTGCAACACAACCCCAAAGCATGATCGATCCACACCCATGCTTCAGAGTTGGAGAGGTGTTCTTTTCCTGGAATTTGGCACCCTTTTTTCTCCAAACAAACCTTTGCACATTGTGGCCAAAAAGTTCTATTTTGATTTCATCAGTCCACAGGACTCGTTTCCAAAATGCATCAGGCTTATTTAGATGTTCATTTGCAAACTTCAGATGCTGAATTTTGTGGCTAGGACGCAGGAAAGGTTTTCTTCTGATGACTCTTCCATGAAGGTCATAATTGTTCAGGTGTCGCTGCATAGTAGAACAGTGCACCACCACTCCAGGGTCTGCTAAATCCTTCTGAAGGTCTTTTGCAGTCAAACAGGGGTTTTTATTTGCCTTTCTAGCAATCCAATGAGCAGCTCTTTCAGAAAGTTTTCTTCATCTTCCAGACCTCACCTTGATCTCCACTCTTTCTGTTAACTGCCATTTCTTAATAACATTACAATCTGAGGAAACAGCTACCTGAAAACACTTTGCTATGTTCTTGTAGCCTTCTCCTGCTTTGTGAGCATCAATTATTTTATTATTCAGAATGCGAGGGAGTTGCTTAGAGGAGCCCATGGCTGTTGATTTTAGGGACAAGTTTGAGGAGTCAGGGAATTTATACAGCTTTGAAATCTGCATCATCTGACCTTTCCTAACGAAGAATTTGAACAAGCCACAGCTCAATAAGCTAATTAAGGTCTGGAACCTTGGTAAAAGTTACCTGAGAGCGCAGATGTATTGGGGTGCCCAAACTTTCACATGGTATTCCTTTTTGTTTTTCACTCTCCAATTGTACAAAACAAAAATAATACACAAATCTTGCAGAAAACACTGAAAAGAAATGTGTTGTCTTTACCTTTATGCCTTTTGGTGATCAGTTCATCTTCTGCTCACTTAACTATTCACAGTAACAGACATTTTCAGTAAGGGTGCCCAGACTTTTGCATGCCACTGTATAAGACAGTAGTGAGACCAGCTGTGATGTATGGATTGGAGACTGTACCATTAAGGAAGAGACAGGAGGCAAAGTTGGAGGTGGCGGAGTTGAGGATGTTAAGGTTTGCGATGGGAGTGACGAGGTTGGACAGGATAAGGAACGAGCACATCAGAGGGACAGCACATGTGGAGAGCTTGGGAATTAGGGTGGCATGGAAGGTTCTGGGTTCGAACCCAGCGGCTGGCGAGGGCCTTTCTGTGTGGAGTTTGCATGTTCTCCCCGTGTCTGCGTGGGTTTCCTCTGGGTGCTCCGGTTTCCCCCACAGTCCAAAGACACGCAGTTAGGTTGACGTGGGGCGGCCTTGGGCTGAGGTGCCCTTGAGCAAGGTACCTAACCCCTGACTGCTCCCTGGGTGCTGTAGTGTGGCTGCCCACTGCTCTGGGTGTGTTCGAGCCCCGTGGTCGGCGAGATCCTTTCTGTGTGGAGTTTGCATGTTGTCTGCGTGGGTTTCCTCCGGGTGCTCCAGTTTCCCCCACAGTCCGAAGACATGCAGGTTAGGTTAACTGGTGACTCTAAATTGAGCGTAGGTGTGAGTGTGAATGGTTGTCTGTGTCTATGTGTCAGCCCTGTGATGACCTGGCGACTTGTCCAGGGTGTACCCTGCCTTTCGCCCGTAGTCAGCTGGGATAGGCTCCAGCTTGCCTGTGACCCTGTAGAACAGGATAAAGCGGCTAGAGATAATGAGATGAGATAGTTTTAGTGGGCGGCACAGTGGTGTAGTGGTTAGCGCTGTCGCCTCACAGCAAGAAGGTCTGGGTTCGAGCCCCGTGGCTGGTGAGGGCCTTTCTGTGTGGAGTTTGCATGTTGTCCATGTGGGTTTCCCCCACAGTCCAAAGACATGCAGGTTAGGTTAACTGGTGACTCTAAATTGACCGTAGGTGTGAATGTGAGTGTGAATGGTTGTCTGTGTGTCAGCCCATAAAGCGGCTACAGATAATGAGACGAGATAGTTTTAGCATTGTAAGAGCCAAACTTTGTTTTGGATAATGCTAATAAACCCTTCTTGTTTCCTCAAGAAGAAGAGTAAATAAAAGTGACTCATCACTTCAGTAAGCATGTTTCAGCACGTAACACTGATAATGACTCACTGTTTGAGTTAGTTTATTTTAGATGTAGCCTGGCGCCTGGCACACCTTTCTGTCCCCAGACTTGCTCTAAAACCTATAGTGAGACGAGACATTATTTTAAAAGCTAAAGATGGAGATTTATAACCAGGCAGAGATGAAGATCCACTTTAAGGTGGCAAGGACCTAAACAAGAGCGATTGTTCCATTTTACATTTGCTTTTATTTATGAATCCAGACCCCAGAAATGAGTTTCAAACCAGAGGATATATTTAGTTTGTTTATTATTTGTAGCTTCCGACATGGCTGACGTGCTGTACGAGGCAGAGCCCAGGGGGTGACGTCATAGTATTTATTCAGGAATTACCAGTTTACGGTACTTCCTTTCAGTCCGATATTATGCAATCCTCTCCCCACACACATTGTTTTGTTTGGAACCACCCTTCATATAAAACAGGCTCCGCCAGCTTTCTCGCTCAATCCTTCAGCTTCTCTATTCGCCGAGTTCTCACAGAGTCTCAGTAAATACCGCGAGACCATGCTGTCCGAGCTCGAGTGCGGGATCTGCTTCCGGCTTTACGACACTGCCGCTCGCTGTCCACGACAGCTGGCTTGTAAACACAGCTTCTGTGAGAGCTGCTTACTGACGCTCAGTGTGTGTCAGTCTGGATCTCGGATGATCATCTGCGCTTTCTGTAGACACAGCACCCCTCTGACCGGGGAGAAACTCAGAGACAGCCTCCCCGTGGACGAGGACACTGTGCACCGCCTGGAGGAGGAAGGTGTCCATGGAGACCAGGAGGAGGATGAAGAGCCGAGGACTGAGACAATCAGCCAGTCCAAAGAAGGTCATTCCCCCAGAGGACGAGTGTGGAGGTCCATCAAGCGTCTGTACAAGAAAATAAAACAACCGAGTCAGCGAGGTGAGTGGAGTTTTATCCAAATCTTTCCTCATACTAGTCTAGTGAACCTTTTTTCATTCACAAAAATAATCTATCACTCAGGTGAGGAATATAAAAGACAACTAGGCTACATTTCTACAAATATAAGCATGTATAGTCAGAGGATTCAGGGGGAAAGTCCCATCCTTCCATCCATTACACTACCGTTCAAAAGTTTGGGGTCACTTTGAAATATATCTGTGAAGATACTCAGTCATCCAGGTACATAGTAATCTGTGGTTGGTAGAAGAGAGCAACTGGACTTGCTTGAAGATTCTTGAAAACATTTCGCCTCTCATCCTAAAGGCTTCCTCAGTTCTGTCTGTCTAATAGGGAGTATCCAGTATTTATCCTCTCATGGATCATCATAGAATCAGAATGCTGATGGCTGCATTGTAGGTGGCTTTGAAATGTCCTTATTTTTGAAAGAAAAGCACTGTTCTTTTCAATGAAGATCACTTTAAACTAATCAGAAATCCACTCTATACATTGCTAATGTGCTAAATGACTATTCTAGCTGCAAATGTCTGGTTTTTGGTGCAATATCTCCATAGGTGTATAGAGGCCCATTTCCAGCAACTCTCACTCCAGTGTTCTAATGGTACAATGTGTTTGCTCATTGCCTCAGAAGGCTAATGGATGATTAGAAAACCCTTGTACAATCATGTTAGCACAGCTGAAAACAGTTGAGCTCTTTAGAGAAGCTATAAAACTGACCTTCCTTTGAGCAGATTGAGTTTCTGGAGCATCACATTTGTGGGGTCGATTAAATGCTCAAAATGGCCAGAAAAATGTCTTGATTATATTTTCTATTCATTTTACAACTTATGGTGGGAAATAAGTGTGACTTTTCATGGAAAACACAAAATTGTCTGGGTGACCCCAAACTTTTGAACGGTAGTGTATGTGTAACTGCTTATCCTGTTCTGCAGGGTCGCTGGAGCCTATCCCAGCTTGGCCTTGGACAAGTCACCAGGTCATCACAGGGCTGACACAGAGACAAACAACCATTCACATTCACACCTACGGTCAATTTAGAGTCACCAGTTAACCTAACCTGCATGTCTTTGGACTGTGGGGGAAACCGGAGCACCCGGAGGAAACCCACGCGGACACGGGGAGAACATGCAAACTCCACACAAAGGCCCTCGCCGGCCACGGGGCTCAAATCCGGACCTTCTTGCTGTGAGGCAGGTTGATACAGGGCTGACACAGAGACAAACAACCATTCACATTCACACCTACGGTCAATTTAATAATAATAATAATCTCATCTCATTAAAAAGTAGGTGAGAGATTGTTTCTATACTATTTCCTCAGAGCAGACCAAGCCTCATGTGATGTTCGTCAGTTTCATAGTTGTGGCATAGTCATATGACGCTGTCCCATTCCCTACATCAAACCTTAACCCACAGTTTCACAACCTTAGTCCTGGAGTTGCGCACTGTCCTATTCATTCTCCTCTAATGAACCCACTAAAACTCCAGGACCGGGCTTGGGAACAGGTTAACTAATCATGACCCTGAGTTAATATTGTGAATTAACTACAGACTAAACAAGCATTCATTTTTTGTGTGTTTTCTTTAGGCTGTATTACTCATGATGAAATGAGAGATCTGGCCATAATGGCTTACTTCATGATGTAAAGAGCCTGGACTGATGAACCTGGCCTATTGGACACAAACCAATGATGGGTTGGTGCATGGATCATTCCTTTCAGAACTATCTGAAAATCCTGGACTCTTTCCCCAGCAGGCTACATTGAGAGAAGTGAAATGCAGGCATAAATAAATAAAGTGTTAATAGCGGGGAGCATTAAGTTTCTAACTTATGATAACTTGAACTGCCTTGTATTGAATGTTTTATGTATTCAATGTTTTCATACTGTGAAATATTTGTTATAATTATATGTTGGACAGCAGGTGGGGTGTTTTTTTGGGAGACTTGCACTCTGACTCAAATGCCAAGTAATTTATAACAAAACATGAATTCTAATTAGTATTAACTTGTTAATTTGGCTGCATGCTTTATATGTGTGTATATAGTCATTTGTATTTATTATGCTATTATATTTCATTCTCTAAGATTTTTTGTTTTGTTTTTCCAACCACGTAACTTGTATTTAAATTGTTCTGAGAAAGAACAGCTGTGTGTGTGCACGTGTCACAGGGAATACTGAATATACATTTGAGTAACATTTTAAAAAAAAAATAAAGATTTATATGAAAAATACTTTGTTGGTCAGGTTACATTAAAGATATTTCCGGAAGATAAAGTATTCGGAGTGGTGTATATGCTTAAAAGGCAATTTAAGCTTGAATTAATCAACACTGTCTTCTCGCTGAGACTGAAGAAGTAGCCATTTATTTCATGCACACATCTAAAAAGAGGGTTATATTTTATCGGAATCTAGTTAAATAAAGAAGGCTAATGTAATCTGGTGATGGACCAAAGTAAACTGAAAATCCTAAGTCAGTATGACATGAGAAACTCTTTCCCTGATTTGTTGAATTTTATTAGTAGCTCACTGAGCCTATGCTGATTTTAAAAAGTAGCACGTGTCAGTGTGGTGTTAGAAACAAACTCAGGATCTTTGGTTTTAAATACACTTGGCATGCAACTTAAAAATCTAGACACAAAGAACATTTAGCAGCAAACTTGCAACAACATGTTTATCTCCAACGTACACAATAAACAACCTGAAATGGGAACCAGCTTGGGATATCGCCAATAATGAGCTCATAAAAGGAGGGCATTTCCCTTTCACTCCTGTTTGCCAGGTGCAGTCTGCTCTCTGATTATGAGCTTCTGTCAGGGGCGCAGATAGGATTTTTGAACTGGGGGGACTGAGCTGTCAGCAAATGATTCCATTTTGTGTGTATATATATATATATATATATATATATATATATATATACTACCGTTCAAAAGTTTGGGGTCACTTTGAAATGTCCTTATTTTTGAAAGAAAAGCACTGTTCTTTTCAATGCAGATCACTTTAAACTAATCAGAAATGCACTCTATACATTGCTAATGTGGTAAATGACTATTCTAGCTGCAAATGTCTGGTTTTTGGTGCAATATCTCCATAGGTGTATAGAGGCCCATTTCCAGCAACTCTCACTCCAGTGTTCTAATGGTACAATGTGTTTGCTCATTGCCTCAGAAGGCTAATGGATGATTAGAAAACCCTTGTACAATCATGTTAGCACAGCTGAAAACAGTTGAGCTCTTTAGAGAAGCTATAAAACTGACCTTCCTTTGAGCAGATTGAGTTTCTGGAGCATCACATTTGTGGGGTCGATTAAATGCTCAAAATGGCCAGAAAAATGGCTTGACTATATTTTCTATTCATTTTACAACTTATGGTGGTAAATAAAAGTGTGACTTTTCATGGAAAACACAAAATTGTCTGGGTGACCCCAAACTTTTGAACGGTAGTGTGTATACATGTTATTTCACCTCCCTCACTGCCATCACCAGGAACTACCTGCAGGCCAGGACAATGATAACATTTTAACATAGCCTATGGAAATCCAAAGTTTACACATTATCATCACGCACAGAAATTGCAAAACTGCAAAACTAGTTTTAAAACCGCTAAGTTCCAACTGTTAAACATAGCGAGAGGCTGGGCTACGTGTGTGTGTGTAAAGTGTAAACCAGTGCATCCTGACTTTCTAACTATGCCTGTGTGTTGCGTGAGCGGCGGTCAGTCAACAACTCTTCGCAAAGTTTCCTTATGAAACAATATGCTCGCTGAAATTATGGCAGGGAACGCCAGATTAAACATTAAAACTGCCTTCTGAGCACTGTATCTACAGGCTACCACCAAAAGAAGGAGGCTACCAGAAAGGCATCACTCCATACGATTTTACTTTCACTACGACATTACTTTGAACAGAGTATCCAAAAATTGCAAGGTGATATGATAAAGTAAGGCACAGTTTACTTACAGTCGTTTTTTTTTTTTTAAACGATGCAATCGTTTACTGCCTTTTGGCACCCTTCATCATGCCGTGTTGGGGTCCTGAACTAGGAGGAGCTATCCCCGATATGCCTGTCAAACTTGTTGTGGGTAACCATAGCAACCAAGCTCGAGCTCACAACCTGTGCAGTCTGCGCAGTTGCAACTATGTATGTACTGCTGTGCACCTCAATAAACCGAATGGTAATTAGTCTTTTGATTTTTCCGTGAGGTTTGCCTTATGCAAAGAAAGACAGCATAGACGTTTTTCCTCCCTATGAGTGGGGGGGACTGAACGAGGTGAATTTAAATCTGGGTGGGACGAATCCCCCTGTCCCCCCCTCTATCTGCGCCCTTGGCTTCTGTTACCATCTGAAAATGAACGATGGTACTCAGTGTTTTAGCAAGTTTTTTTTGTCTGCTAGTGGATTTAAAGGTGGCATGGTGGTGCAGGGGTTCGCACTGTTGACTCACAGCAAGAAGGTTCTGAGTTCAAACCTCACAGCCGATGGGGGCCTTTCTGTGTGGAGTTTGCATGTTCTCCCAATGCCTACATGGGTTTCCTCCGGGTGCTCCGGTTTCCCCCACAGTTCAAAGACATGCAGTTACGTTAACTGGCTTTTCTAAATTGCCCATAGGTGTGTGTGAATGGTTGAGAGGAGAAAACCTCTATAATAATCCAGTAGAAGGTGATAGGAAACCACTACTGTAATTCTTCCGTAGAAACTTTGATGGCTGAAAGAAAAGCCGTCAGAGCGGCCATGTTACTGCAGTGATCTGACGGAGAGAGTGGATTTCCAACAAAATTATAAACTTGTGCAAAATCGTGACTGAGTTGAAGTATTGTGACAATGGTCTTGCTTTATCTTGGTCTGGCATTGGTTTATGTAGCATTTTGTGGGGAAATCAATTTTGCTGAACATCAATCAGCAAGATTTTTTTTTCTCAGATATTTTATGAAAAACAACATTGCTACTGGGAGACAAGCTCTTAAATCATGCTCATCTTAATTTTTGAACCATATGTCAGCGTTAAGTGCTTTTAAAGTCATTTTACCAAGAATGAGAACCTGTATTCAGTGAATAATTTCAACTAGCTCAATATATTCCTCAAAACAGCAGATTTCATCTCGTCTCATTATCTGTAGCCGCTTTATCCTGTTCTACAGGGTCGCAGGCAAGCTGGAGCCTATCCCAGCTGACTACGGGCGAAAGGCGGGGTACACCCTGGACAAGTCGCCAGGTCATCACAGGGCTGACACATAGACACAGACAACCATTCACACTCACATTCACACCTACGCTCAATTTAGAGTCACCAGTTAACCTAACCTGCATGTCTTTGGACTGTGGGAGAAACCGGAGCACCCGGAGGAAACCCACGCGGACAACATGCAAACTCCACACAGAAAGGCCCTCGCCGGTCACGGGGCTCGAACCCGGACCTTCTTGCTGTGAGATAACAGCACTAACCACTACACCACCGTGCTGCCTCAGCAGAGATTTGTATGATGTAAAGACTTTTTAAATGTCAGATTTCCCCCGTATTATCAGCCAGAAGCATTATGTAATAAAGGAAAAATAAATTAGACAATGGAACATCATTCCCGTAAGGTTTATTTATCCAGCTGGCGCTGTTCCTAACCTGTCAGCACTGATGTCACCTATTCAGAAAGCTCTGCTGGGAAATCTGTGTCTACAGATGGCCTTTTTCTGCTCAGTGATCTCAGCATACTGTCACCAATGTCACCATTAATCCTAAAAGCATCCTGACTGTTATCTATTCATCTCATAGCAATTTATACCGTGCTAATGGATAGCACATAACACATAATGTGGCACTCAAAAAATATATAACAGGTTACATAAGGGCACTAAAGGCCAGAATGGCACTTTCAGAATGTCAAATTCAGAAATTCATAAACTGGTAATGTACAGATACATCATTGCACACACATGCATGTAAACGACCAGCCAGATCTAACTGAATTTAATTAGCACTTGTGAAAAGCAAGGCCAGGTGAAGTCAGTAAAGGAAAGTAAAATACGGTAAGGTGAAATAATCACACACTATTGTGGTCATTTTTCATAACACATACAGGTAGAGGTCAAGGCCAGTCATGCAATGTTGTGGTTGGCATTAAAGTCTGTCATGAATACAAGAAAGAGTGAGGCAGAACATGGCCATCTTAAAGCAAACAAACAACGAGACCGTCAATGAAAGAACCATCTAGTCCAGAAGGGACGATCTAAAGTAGGCCATCTCGCGCAGTTCTTTTCTTGGGTTTCACATGACGTCATATCCGCCTAATTAGTTATTCAGAACTTTAGCTGGTGGTCTACCAAAGCTCAGTTGACAAAGCGTTTGTATTGAGAAGGTGCCTTGGTCGCATTAAAAATGCCTTACGCTTGTGTTGTTTTAGGTTGTTCGAATCGATCAAACCATGAAACTGATAAAAGTTTCTTCAGGGTTCCCCGTGAACTAATAAAAAAGGGTGAACGAACACAGGATTTCACAAAAAGACATCGAGAAAGGTGGCTTTCGAACCTCTCACTGAAATCGAAGGGAGCCGAGTCGAAGCATGCTCGAGTTTGCAGTGATCACTTGGTGAAAGGTTTGTATCCCTCTCAGCTATGGCGTTAGTGTTCTCCAAGTACTTTTCTTGCTATGTGTCATTATTTTACAGTACTTTTTTTAGTCACGAAGCGCAAAAGTCCCCAGCTGTTTCTTTGTTTACATATTCATGAAGGTCGTGACAAAATTCGTACCCAGCCATACAGTTACAATGCGCCGTGATCACTTCTCCAGCTTGTTTAACTAAGATCCGGGTCTTTAAAGGGGTTTCTGATGATCTTTGTGAATGATTTACCGGAGAGATAAGGGCCAACACAAGGGAGAATCAAGCAAACTGTTGTTGTTTACACTTCAACTTGCAGCGCTTCGTTGTTAAGACGTGAACGAAAAGCTTAAAAAAAAAAACATTTACACGGGCAAAAACAATACAGGATTCATTCGGCAGTGACTTGATAGCGAGGTCCTTTACCCAGCCACATACAAAAAAGTTGTAAGCCTCCATACTCTTCCACGCTTTCATCTGTTTTGCGGTGTAGAAGGACGTCTGCAACACCAGATAGTTCGAGATGTCGGGGAACTCGACTGAAGGGTGGTTTTCGAGATCATATGACAAATCCTTTCCCAGACTGTAGGGGTCGATTCCATTGCACATAGCAATCTTCTGAATATATCTAAAGCGAGCAGTGGCTTCTAGATTATGACCATACTCTGATAAGTTATCGCTAGTTGTTTGCACTACGGCAGCCATTTTGGTTTGCTAGGCCACCAGCTGTTTTACCAGAAGTAAAATCACTAAGAAAAGTCACGTGACTGAAACCCAAGAATTCTCAACCAGCTCAGCTCAAATCCAAATCCAAAATGGCTTAATTAGTCCATAACTTCATTAATAACTGTAATTAAGCAAATTTGGGTAGGAGTTATATGCACCCTAGGTACCCCTACCTTCATTCCATTAAGAATCAAAATCGGTGAAGAATTGAGGGAGAAGAAGTGATTTGTGTGGAAACTACTCGTTAGGGCTTAATTACTCCATATCTTCATTATTAATTGCAATTATGCAAATGTGGGTAAAAGCTATATGCACCCCAGGCAGATCTACCTTCCTGCCAAAAAGAATAAAAATTGGTGAGGAATTGAGAGAGAAGAAGTGATTTTCGTGAAATATGGACAACGTTGGATGGACGACACACAATGGCATAAACTCATCGCATGTCGGCCGGATGAGCTAATACCTAGATAGGTAAATGTAGTTCCTACAAAAACCGTAATTCTTCTCAAGGACAACTACACAATCACCTTTAAACCAATTCATTTTTCAAAGTTGAATGGCACTGACATGTGTAACTGATTAGAGAAAGAAGAAGGTAGCAATGATCTTCAGGGCAGTTCGAGGCAGCAGTCAAAAAAACCCAAAAACTAATCTTTTCAAAGAATGATTTTCTCATAAATAATTTCAAAATCTCAAAACTGACATTTTAAAATGATCCAAATTGGAATTATTTATACATTTTAGAAATCAGGAAAAGCTGATATACAGTACACTGTGCAAAAGTCTTAGGCACATGCAAAGAAATGCGGTAGAGCAAAGATGCCTTCAAAAATAATGAAATTAAATGTTTATATATTTGAAAAAATATGATAAAGAGCAGTAAACAGTAATAAAAGAAACAAAGTATTTGGTCTGATGACCCTTTGCTTTTAAAATAAATAGTAGTCTCAGGTACAATTAGTCCAGTTTTATAAAGAAACTATCTGGTAAGTTTTACTGAGCATCTTACAGAGCCACTTTTTTTTTTTACTTTCTTTTTGTTTGTTTTATGAATGTGTTTATAGCAACAGGATTCGAAGCTACTTGTAAGATTTTCAGTAATTTTATAGAATAATTTTTGTCCATTAGGTGCAGTAGCCTTTCTGAACTGCTTAACTGATATTAAATACTTGAAAGGAAGATGGTTTTCAAAGAAGTGTTCAGATTTTTTTCACAGTATTTTGAGTCCTGTTCTTTTCCTGTTTTCAAAAAATAAATAAAAGGCAGAGCTGGGATTCTGTAGCCTGTGTGTGGATGAATGTGTAATTTTTTTGTTCATACATTTAAGCTGGTGGCACGGTGGTGTAGTGGTTAGCGCTGTCGCCTCACAGCAAGAAGGTCCGGGTTCGAGCCCTGTGGCCGGCGAGGGCCTTTCTGTGTGGAGTTTGCATGTTCTCCCCGTGTCCGCGTGGGTTTCCTCCGGGTGCTCCAGTTTCCCCCACAGTCCAAAGACATGCAGGTTAGGTTAACTGGTGACTCTAAATTGACCGTAGGTGTGAATGTGAGTGTGAATGGTTGTCTGTGTCTATGTGTCAGCCCTGTGATGACCTGGCGACTTGTCCAGGGTGTACCCCGCCTTTCGCCTGTAGTCAGCTGGGATAGGCTCCAGCTTGCCTGCGACCCTGTGGAACAGGATAAAGCGGCTACAGATAATGAGATGAGATGAGACATTTAAGCTGAAAAAAAATTATGTTGAACATTTTAAGAGCAGGGGGCGGCACGGTGGTGTAGTGGTTAGCACTGTCGCCTCACAGCAAGAAGGTTCTGGGTTCGAGCCCCGTGGCCGGCGAGGGCCTTTCTGTGCGGAGTTTGCATGTTCTCCCCGTGTCCGCGTGGGTTTCCTCCGAGTGCTCTGGTTTCCCCCACAGTCCAAAGACATGCAGGTTAGGTTAACTGGTGACTCTAAATTGAGCGTAGGTGTGAATGTGAGTGTGAATGGTTGTCTGTGTCTATGTGTCAGCCCTGTGATGACCTGGCCACTTGTCCAGGGTGTACCCCGCCTTTCGCCCGTAGTCAGCTGGGATAGGCTCCAGCTTGCCTGCGACCCTGTAGAACAGGATAAAGCGGCTAGAGATAATGGATGGATGGATTTTAAGAGCAGGATGTACAGGAAAACATGAGAAGGTCTTTACACATTGCTTTTAATTATGAGCTGAAACCAGTGGTTGTGACCGAGCCACTAGATGGTGTGTGTGTACCGTTCAGGGAAGAAATGCTCCCGGAGGTGTTTGGGTTCATTTTTGTTTTTTGTCAGTAGGACACTATGGGCCTGTTGTACCTTTTAAAAAGCATATACATCTGTGAACAAATCAAAATGAATTAATTCAGACACGAGTAATATTTGGAACATTTCATTGATTAATGAACAAGTTATGTAAATGACTGATATATATCCTCATGATATCCTGCTAAGAAAGTGCCTAGACATTTTAAAAGCTCATGAAGCAATCACAAATACTTCAGTTGATCAAACAACAAAGTGCGTTTCTCGTTTACAGCACTTAAAAGATTGTCCATCGGACATGAATGAAAGCTGCCCCTCTCCTATTCATCTGTGTGACCCCTATACTCTTCTTTTCCAAATGGAAATCCTCCCCAGAAATCCCCTTTTCTACACCCAGTCCTCAACTGCTGCTGTGGCTCAGCATGAGGCCGAGGCGAAAGGGAAAAATGTGTTTGGGGTGTTTCTGTCAATCATGACTACATACATTGTACACTGGATCACTGCCCCTCCCCCATAAATGCCTGGAAAAGTGGAACATTCCATCTACTTAAGAAGTTTTGTGTCCTCTCCGTGAAAAGCGCATGGATCTGCAGAGTTGGAGAATGGTGATGACATTTTGGAAAAAGTCTGAATGGTGGGATTTTGTGCAGTACAAAAAAAAAAGCACTGGAGGAGTGAAATAGGGCTCATCCTGTATTTCCCTTTAATGTGTGTAAGAACGTGTCCATGTTGTCGTTTTCCCACCCCTCCCTCTATCCTTTCGTATTCTCATGCTCTCTTATTCTTTCACTCACTCACACACATACACACACCACTGCAGTTGGATTCTGCACCATGTGCCTGTGGGTTCGGAGCTCGGGGGAAAAAAAACCCTCGAGGCCCCAAAGCGGCAGGCTACGTAACTTACCCCTGGCACCACCATTCTTTATCATCATCATCATCATCATCATCATCATCATCATCATCATCATCATCTTCTTCTTCTCTTTCTCTCTCTTCAACCAACCCTAACAGCAGAACCTGAAATGACTCTGTCCGCATTCACTGTCTTTAAAACCCAATTTATCATCCTGAAAAGTCCAGCTATTAGCGATAATTATTAGTTATATTGAAGAAAATAATACAGTGCTGAGCGTAAATGAGTACACCCCCTTTGAAAAGTAACATTTTAAACAATATCTCAATGAACACAAACAATTTCCAAAATGCTGACAAGACAAAGTTTAATATAACATCTGTTTAACTTATAACGAGAAAGTAAGGTTAATAATATAACTTAGATTACACATTTTTCAGTTTTACTCAAATTAGGGTGGTGCAAAAATGAGTACACCCCACAACAAAAACTACTACATCTAGTACTTTGTATGGCCTCCATGATTTTTAATGACAGCACCAAGTCTTCTAGGCATGGAATGAACAAGTTGGCGACATTTTGCAACATCAATCTTTTTCCATTCTTCAACAATGACCTCTTTTAGTGACTGGATGCTGGATGGAGAGTGATGCTCAACTTGTCTCTTCAGAATTCCCCAGAGGTGTTCGATTGGGTTCAGATTAGGACACATACTTGGCCACTGAATCACTTTCACCCTGTTCTTCTTCAGAAATCCAACAGTGGCCTTAGATGTGTGTTTAGTCATGTTGGAAAAGTGCACAATGACCAAGGGCACGGAGTGATGGTAGCATCTTCTCTTTCAGTATAGAGCAATACATCTGTGAATTAATGATGCCATCAATGAAATGCAGCTCTCCGACACCAGCAGCACTCATGCAGCCCCACATAAGGACGCTGCCACCACCATGTTTCACTGTAGGCACCATGCATTTTTCTTTGTATTCCTCACCTTTGCGACGCCATACAGTTTTGAAGCCATCAGTTCCAAAAACATTTATCTTTATCTCATCACTCCAGAGTATAGAGTCCCAGTAGTCTTCATCTTTGTCAGCATGGGCCCTGGCAAACTCTAGGCGGGCTTTTTTGTGCCTGGGCTTTAGGAGAGGCTTCTTTCGTGAACGGCATCCATGCATGCCATTCCTCTGCAGTGTACGCCATATTGTGTCACGGGAAATAGTCACCCCAGTTTAGCTTTCTACTTCTTTAGATAACTGCAGTGAACTTGCATGCCGGTTTTCTTCAACTCTTCTCATCAGAAGACGCTCCTGTCGAGGTGTTAACTTCCGTGGACGACCTGGACGTCTCTGTGAGATGGTTGCAGTTCCATCTTTCTTAAATTTTTGTACCACTTTTGCAACAGTATTCTGACTGATAAGTAAAGCTTTGCTGATCTTGTAGCCTTCACTTTTGTGGTGTAAAGAAATTATTTTTTGGGGGAATTCTGAAGAGACAAGTTGAGCATCACTCTCCATCCAGCCACTAAAAGAGGTCATTGTTGAAGAATGGAAAAAGATTGATATTGCAAAATGTTGCCAACTTGTTCATTCCATGCCTAGAAGACTTGGTGCTGTCATTAAAAATCATGGAGGCCATACAAAGTACTAGATGTAGTAGTTTTTGTTGTGGGGTGTACTCATTTTTGCACCACCCTAATTTGAGTAAAACTGAAAAATGTGTAATCTAAGTTATATTATTAACCTTACTTTCCCATTATAAGTTAAACAGATGTTATATTAAACTTTGTCTTGTCAGCATTTTGGAAATGTTTGTGTTCATTGAGATATTGTTTAAAATGTTACTTTTCAAAGGGGGTGTACTCATTTACGCTCAGCACTGTAGGTGTATAAGACAATCAACAAATCAAACATGCACTGATGAATATTGCCATGCAGGACGACATGGTGGTGCAGTGTTTAACACTGTCACCTCACAGAAAGCAGGTTCAGGGATCAGCTGGGGCCTTTCTATGTGAAGTTTTCATGTTCTCATCATGTTTGTGTGGGTTTCCTCCGGGTGCACCGGTTTCCTCCCACGGTCTAAAAACATGCAGTTTAGATCAACTGGCTACTTAAAATTTCCCATAGATGTGAAAGAGTGTGAATGGCTGTCTGTCTCTCTGTGTTAGCCCTGCAAAAGACTGGCGACCTGTCTGGGGTGCACCTCACCTCTTGCCTGAAGTCAGTTGGGATTGGCTCCAGCTCTCCTGCAACCTTTAGTAGGATAAGCAGTATTGAGAATATCATCAAGCAATAAGGAAAGGTGGAAACTTACCATCTGGCAAACATGGTCTCTCAGTTTGCCCAGCTTGGCCCTGACAGCTGATCAGACAAAGGTGGATTTTTTCAGCAGGGAACCGAGATGATATAAAACCTTTCTATGCATCTCCTTCTGAAAAGACGAAGAAATTAGTCAAGTGCACTAAAGACCAGATGCTGATATGCCTTAGAATATAATCTGTGGTTGGTAGAAGAGAGCAACTGGACTTGCTTGAAGATTCTTGAAAACGTTTTGCCTCTCATCCGAAAGGCTTCCTCAGTTCTGTCTGACTCATAGGGAGTATCCAGTATTTATCCTCTCATGGATCATCATAGAATCCGAATCAGAATGCTGATGGCTGCATTGTAGGTGGCTGATAAAAGATGTCATAGACATTAGTCAGACAGAACTGAGGAAGCCTTTAGGATGAGAGGCAAAACGTTTTCAAGAATCTTCAAGCAAGTCCAGTTGCTCTCTTCTACCAACCACAGATTACTATGTACCTGGATGACTGAGATTCTTCACAGATATGTTTCTACGCACTTTGGGATGAGATCCCTTCGACTGGTGCGGGAGTATGAGGGGACTTCCAGAAAACTGGCAGACATCTTAGCCAGAGAGGATCATTCATTTTTGTCAACCTGGAACGACCATCACTGAACAGAGGTGGGTGTCTATGACATCTTTTATCAGCCACCTACAATGCAGCCATCAGCATTCTGATTCGGATTCTATGATGATCCATGAGAGGATAAATACTGGATACTCCCTATTAGTCAGACAGAACTGAGGAAGCCTTTAGGATGAGAGGCGAAACGTTTTCAAGAATCTTCAAGCAAGTCCAGTTGCTCTCTTCAACCAACCACAGATTACTATGTACCTGGATGACTGAGATTCTTCACAGATATGCCTTAGAATATAGTTATGATTAATGTCATGGTCAATCAGCCGATACTCTGTACTGTAGCTGCTATTCTGGCTATTCTCTATTGGCCTGTGCCTGTTGGATCTTCTTTAGCTTGTGGTATGTGTAAAATTGAAAAGCGAGTAGAATTTAGTAAAAACAGGAAAAAGAAACCTCTCTGTAAAAATCAAGCCACGAAGTTAGATATTTAAAAAAGGAAGATGAATTAGATTACACTTAAATACAGACAAATCTATGTTGTTGTTGTTGTTGTTTTCCCAGCTCATGCACATACACAGGCAGGCAAACACACACAGGAACCTTCCTGTCTGCCAAAATGGAAGTAATAAAGCAGGAAGAATTCCTGAACACTGTAAAAAATGTCTGTAGAATTAACAGTGAATTTATGTAAAATCATGACATAAAAAAACTGTAAATACAAAAACAATGAAGCAGTGTGTAATTTACATCAATATACTGTAAAACTCCTAAACAAATACCACTGTTAATTTAACAGTAAGACTATGTTGAATTGATCATATTTTTTTGTAGAATTTACAAATTGTTGTAGTTTAAACACAGACAAACTGTAATACTAAAACAGAATGTGGTAGTTAAAATTACATCATTGCCCTGTTAAAAAAATAACAAAAAATGTCAGTAGAGGCTCTCCGGCACATTTCGTAAAACTCTAAATCAAATAAAATATCTGTCTAGTAGATCATTGCTTGTAACCATCATTTTGGAGCCACAAAAACCAATAATCGAGAACACTCGTAAATCATTCCTAGATGAACAGTTATGTATTGATTATTGTACATTGAATACCTGTAAAATGTGCATTTAGTTATCATTAATTGTACATGGAATCCCAGTGAAATGTACAAGTTATTCTGTAATGTTGTTTACATTTCACTGTATTTTTAACAGGATTATTCTGGCAACCACAGCTGCCAGTATTTTTCCGTAAAAACAATGGATTTTTTTTTTACAGTGTACACTTAATCCTAAGAGTGTGTGGCTGGAAATGTTTTTTTTTATTTTTATGATGGATAGCAACAGCGTTTAACTTTAAAAATGAATGTTAATGGAAATTGTACATCTGCAGCATGGTTGAGGCCTGCATCGCTTCTTCACCCTGTCCCTTTACGCCAGTAGATAAGTTAAAAAGCAGAAACTGTGAGTATAGACAGCCAAGATTTAATGTAAAAATTGGCTTTGTAAGCGCTGAAATCAATATGCAAAGTATGGATTGTTTTATTCCGTTTTTTTTTTTTAAATTGTGCTCCAAACAGGTTCTAACTCCCAAGAGGAAAATAAAATAAATTTACTGTTTCCAGATGATAAACTCAACTCTTGCGGGATCAGTTTTGTGGTTGTTGTTTGGAACAGTGATATTTATATAGAAACTACTGAAAAGTAATAGCCGGAGATATAAACAGTCTGTCTGTCTGTCTGTCTGTCTGTCTGTCTGTCTATCTATCTATCTATCTATCTATCTATCTATCTATCTATCTATCTATCTATCCATCCATCCAACACATTCACACTGATTACTTTGATAATGCATCTTTTTATATTTCCACTACCTTTATAAATTCATTTTATGGTTTCATATGTATTTTCTTACTATTGACTTTCAGTTACGATCTTTCAAGAGAAAAAACTATATACTCACTACAATTTAAAACAAATGGTTAATCTATAATTTACATTACAGCTACAAGGAATAGAGGTGGTCAAAGCAGATGAGTTCAAATATCTGGGGTCAAATGTACAAAGTAATGGAGAGTGCAGAAGAGAAGTAAAGAGGAGAATGCAAGCAGGGTGGAATGGATGGAGGAGAGTGTCAGGAGTGATTTGCGACAGAAGATTGCCAGCAAGAGTGAAATGGAAAGTGTATAAGACAGTAGTAAGAGCAGCGATGTTGTACGATTTGGAGACCATGGTACTGACAAAAAGACAGGAGGCTGAACTGGACGTAGCAGAGCTGAAAATGCTGAGATTTTCTTTGGGAGTGACAAAGTTGGACAGGATGATAAATGAGTATATTAGAGGGACAACACATGTAGGATGGCTTAAAGACAAAGTGAAAGAGATGAGATTGAGACGGTTTGGACACGTACAGAGGAGAGATCTAGGGTATATTGGGAAAAGAATGTTGGAGATGGAGTTGCCAGGTAGAAGGAGAAGAGGAAGAACAAAGATAAGATTTATGGATGTGGTAAAGGAGGACATGAGGACGGTTGGTGTGACAGAAAAAGATACAGAGAACAGGAGGAGATGGAGGGAACATTATCTGCTGTGGCGATCCCTAACAGGAACGGCCGAAAGAAGAAGAAGAAGAAGAAAATCTATCATTTAAATTTAATCCACATATTTTTGGAAGTCATAAAGTGACTTATTGTATCAGAGCTCTTTTGGCAAATCTAAATGCTAATGGATGTGATCAGTATTTCTTTAAATTTCGAAAGTTCTTGTACCATTGGCTGTTTGTACACATGTAGGCACAGTGTCTCAAAAAGGAACTGAGACAGAATGAAGGTCTTGAGTTTCAAAAACTGTGCAATAAACCTAAAAACATTTCTACATTTTTTGCCTTCTTTGAAGCTCCATAAAAACCACAAATTTACATGATCTAATATCTATTGCCACAAATATTTATGTATTGCCATCTGTTTTGTGTATCTAGCCAGTTTATATCAGCTCACTCTTGGCATGCAAGCTAAAGCAGTTTGTATCATCAGAGCTGTTACTGAGTAACATTTGAGCTGCTGATTAATATGAAGTTACTGTTTTCCCTGTGTTCCTTGGTTTTATGAGGTCAAATGCACACTGATTGTTAGCGGTAAGAGGGGTGAGTTCTTTTCATGTACTGACTTTAAACAAATTTAATGCATCTACTTCAATACTTTAACATAAGCAAATCATTTGAAGGTTTTTTTTTTAACTGTGTAAATGACTACACTACACTCTGGCCTTTGTGTCTTCCAGTGGTGAACGGTTACTATTAGAGCTAGGACTTGAGCTCAGCCAAAACTTAGCCAGACACACCAAAAAAAGCAACAGGGCAAAGGATTTTACAAGGGATTAGCAGCAGGCTGCCAGGTCGCTCCGTTGTGTGTAGTTGTTGATGTTGATTTTAAAAGTAACTAAGTAAATTACACAGGGAAATGAATACTTAAGTCTGAGTGAAAAATACTGCGGTGAGCGAGTGTGCGTGGAAGAAGAGTCTGGAGGCCAAAATCTTAGTTGCTCGGTCATTAGCCTGTGCTACTTGCTCTCGATAGCACTGGCTTGATTGCTTTATTAGCGTTCACTAACACTACTGATGAACGCTACACCGGCTGGAAGGTGACTTCACTGCTGCGCTGACTGCGCCGATTCAGGGTTAAGCTCATGTTGGCCTTCGAGAAGGCCGAGGGTGATACATTTTTTTGTTCCTCCCACTATAAATCAAAATCTGATTGGTTAATTCATCTGTCACTTCCTATATAAACATACAGTGCCATGGCCTTCTGTCCCAGCAATGAAGTCCTAACCAATGAATGAGCCAGCTCGAAACCCTTCTCAGCCTAGAGACGGCAAACAAAAATATCTCATTGGATAACTCGATTTTAATGTTTTCAGGACACTACAGTGGTGCTTGAAAGTTTGTGAACCCTTTAGAATTTTCTATATTTCTGCATAAATATGACCTAAAACATCATCAGATTTTCACACAAGTCCTAAAAGTAGATAAAAAGAACCCAGTGAAACAAATGAGACAAAAATATTATACTTGGTCATTTATTTATTGAGGAAAATGATCCAATATTACATCTTTGTGAGTGGCAAAAGTATGTGAACCTCTAGGATTAGCAGTTAATTTGAAGGTGAAATTAGAGTCAGGTGTTTTCAATCAATGGGATGACAATCAGGTGTGAGTGGGCACCCTGTTTTATTTAAAGAACAGGGATCTATCAAAGTCTGATCTTCACAACACATGTTTGTGCAAGTGTATCACGGCACGAACAAAGGAGATTTCTGAGGACCTCAGAAAAAGCGTTGTTGATGCTCATCAGGCTGGAAAAGGTTACAAAACCATCTCTAAAGAGTTTGGACTCCACCAATCCACAGTCAGACAGATTGTGTACAAATGGAGAAAATTCAAGCCCATTGTTACCCTCCCCAGGAGTGGTCAACCAACAAAGATCACTCCAAGAGCAAGGTGTGTAATCGTCGGCGAGGTCACAAAGGACCTCAGGGTCACTTCTAAGCAACTGAAGGCCTCTCTCACATTGGCTAATGTTAATGTTCATGAGTCCACCATCAGGAGAACACTGAACAACAATGGTGTGCATGGCAGGGTTGCAAGGAGAAAGCCACTGCTCTCCAAACAGAACATTGCTGCACATTTGCAGTTTGCTAAAGATCACGTGGACAAGCCAGAAGGCTATTGGAAAATGTTTTGTGGACGGATGAGACCAAAATAGAATTTTTGGTTTAAATGAGAAGCGTTATGTTTGGAGAAAGGAAAACACTGCATTCCAGCATAAGAACCTTATCCCATCTGTGAAACATGGTGGTGGTAGTATCATGGTTTGGGCCTGTTTTGCTGCATCTGGGCCAGGACGGCTTGCCATCATTGATGGAACAATGAATTCTGAATTATACCAGCGAATTCTAAAGGAAAATGTCAGGACATCTGTCCATGAACTGAGTCTCAAGATAAGCCGGGTCATGCAGCAAGACAACGATCCTAAGCACACAGGTCGTTCTACCAAAGAATGGTTAAAGAAGAATAAAGTTAATGTTTTGGAATGGCCAAGTCAAAGTCCTGACCTTAATCCAATCAAAATGTTGTGGAAGGACCTGAAGTGAGCAGTTCATGTGAGAAAACCCACCAACATCCCAGAGTTGAAGCTGTTCTGTACAGAGGAATGGGCTAAAATTCCTCCAAGCCGGTGTGCAGGACTGATCAACAGTTACCGGAAACGTTTAGTTGCAGTTATTGCTGCACAAGGGGGTCACACCAGATACCGAAAGCAAAGGTTCACATACTTTTGCCACTCACAGATATGTAATATTGGATCATTTTCCTCAATAAATAAATGACCAAGTATAATATTTTTGTCTCATTTGTTTAACTGGGTTCTCTTTATCTACTTTTAGGACTTGTGTGAAAATCTGATGATGTTTTAGGTCATATTTATGCAGAAATATAGAAAATTCTAAAGGGTTCACAACTTTCAAGCACCACTGTAACCCTTTCATTTCTGAAGCAAATTTGATAGAAAATGAGGCCAAATTAGAAGAGAATAATTATAATGAAATTATGAAAGAATGATAGAAATTAAAGAATGAAAGAAATTAAATATAACATTTGAAATGCTGATATGTTTGGGCTTTCTCTGAAGGACTAGAAGGTCCTGACGGTTCCTCTCTGGTGTCTTCAATGTGATGTTTGCTGTTCTGCCTTCCTCTGAGTCAAGACCTTGAGAACATTATTAGCTTTTAATCCTGATATTTTACAAAAGATGCCTTTTATTAAGCTGTTTCTTGTTCATTTGATGTGAGACTAATATTGTTCTCAATAAAAGTTGCAGGTCCTACATCAGCCTGCAAAAATAACTTCCTTGTACAACTGTAGAATGAGACGGTGTGAACCGTGTACCATCCAGAAGCCTCAAGCTCTGTAAGGCACCTTGAAGAGGAGAAACTGGAATGAGAGATGCCCGTATATGTAATCAGGTCAGAGACAGAATCCCTTCAGATCCATGCGTCTGTCCTCCTAGGTGGCCGGGTAAAAATACACCCGGGTCAGCTGGTCTGTTTGCGGCTGCTGTAATGTTGTGTGTTGTGTTACAAGGTGCTGGTTTTGTGGAAATGACTGGTTGACTTGGAATGGGTGGTTTATGTATATGTTCTTCTAATTTTCCCCAAAGCTACTTACCCTTTTGGTGTGAAGTTAGACCTAACACTGTTGTCTAGGCCTTATATTCTCACAGACAAACTGCAAAAAACTCCGCATTGCTTTGGGGACACAGGGTTCAGAAGAAAGAGGTCAGTGTAAGCACAGGTCCAGGTGACAACTGCATGACTGCTTGTCATTCAGTGTGCAGTTCACCTGAGATACTGTTACAATCGTGGGCATAATATGGATTTATCTCTGTCGAAAGAATGCCATCTGGCACATTATGCTCCTCTCTCTCTCTCTCTCACACACACACACACACACACACACACACACACACACACACACAAAAACCCACACGTGTGCACAGCACATAATGAATGCTTTGTGTTTATATGCCTGTAGATGCACTTATCATTTTTCTACAGACAGAAAATGACAGAGTATTTAGTAAGTAGAAGACAGACGCAGAGTGAGAGAAACTGTGGTAAAAGATAAACATTTTAAAGTAGAATCCTGCTACATGCCCTCTACAATACACGAACAGTGCAATGTTGATATTACTATAAATTTAGCTGTCAATTTTTTTTTTTACCCTACTTTCTAATTTCAGTTCAGTTCCATCCCAATGAGGGGCAGCGATATGATGATATGGGTGAATCGTAATATTTAGTTACCAGCAATATAATGTGATCTATGATGAATGACAGTTTCTGCTATATCTATACAAATAGAGTACCTTTACTTTCTCTAACAAAATTAAAAAAAAAAAATTAAGCAAACGTTTTAACAGTCACCAAGTTGAGTTTCTGTTAATATAAATAACTGTGGATATGGTCAGTATGAAAACTAAGGAATAAATAAAACACACTAGAATGTGCTGTTATAGGAAATTATTATACATACAGGACACTTTTCGATGGAGTAAAAACATGTGTTCTATTCCCTTCTAGCGGGTTTCATTCATTTGGTTTGATAGCATGCAACATTGTTATCATATCGCTTATCCTACGTGTATTACGCCACTTTATCCAATGGAGAATGAGCTTGCAATATGGTTTACGGTATTACATGTTGTCAAGACGACACGATGCCACACGTCGGAGCACGAATATCCAATGAGAAAGTTTTCTGCTGTGTATGCGCAGAACCATTTCTGTATTTGCTGGGAAAGAGAAAGATACGTTGAACACCTGAAAGGCTACCAAAACTTCATTATACATTCTTCACGCATATTTACAAAAGAAAAACATACCAACGGACATCGAAAAACTGGAAAAGAGACACGTCGGAGATGTTAAACTTCTGTGCTCACGAGCGACTGTGACAATTTGTAAACAACCATGGCTGCTAGGTTTGCTTTGTTAAAGGGGAACTGAAGTCATTTTTAAACTTGCTTTATTTCTTAATTAACGTGTTATTCAATTACGTTTTCGGTTTTAGTAACCTTATATCGTGACTCGTATTGGCAACTAATCGCAATTAAATATGATACTTATCGGCCAATTCGGTTTTTAGCCATGTTGAATTTAGTTCGTTTGGTCCACGGCAGGCGTCGCTTATCCGCACGATCTTCACGAGACTTTGAAATGTGAAGTGTCAGCCAGGTGTCAGTGCTGCCATTTTGAAAACTGTTTTCCAAACGAAATATTTCACAAAAACGAGTTTAAATGACGATTACTGCCAACTTTTTTAAAACTTTCCTGATTGCTATCAAAACAAACAAAACTTCTGGCTTGATTACATCAGCATTCGAAAGAGGGCGCGTGCGTCTTTTGACAACGTTGGCAGATGTTGGTCACTTTGATTTCCGCTGTACGTTTTACTTCCGTCCTACGATGTCTCGCACAGGTCTCAACGAATCTCGTTTACAGCCATTGCTTTGATATATGGACTGATATATTATATAGCATATTTCAAACACTTATAACTTACTATAGCAGTGACAAAATAGCTATCACAAATGCGTTCCTATATTTAATAAAATGAGATAAATAGAATTTTGATCATAAAAAAATTTGCCTTCAGTTCCCCTTTAAAAGTGGAAGATTTTGAGAGAATTTTGGCTGCCAGGTCGTGTCGTTGTCAATGTTGATTTTAAAAGTAACTAAGTAAATTACACAGGGAAATGAATACTTAAGTCTGAGTGAAAAATACTGTAGTGAGCGTGCGTGTAAGAAGATTCTGGAGACAGAAATTTTAGTTTCTTGGTTGTTAGCCTGTGCTACTTGCTCTCGATAGCACTGGCTTGACTGCTTTATTAGCTTTTGCTAACACTACTGATGAACGCTACACCAGCTGGAAGGTGACTTCACTGCTGTGCTGACTGCAGCAACTCGCAGGTAAGCTTGTGTTGGCCTTTGAGAATGCTGATATGAAGAGAGTGTGTATGGATAATAATAATAATAATGACTTTTTTCATAGTCTATCAGGTAAATTCCATTCAGCTACCATGATATTGGACCCATCTTCGACTTGTTCAATATCCTGCTAGCTGCATGGAATATATCTGATAGACCACTCAAAGCCAGCCAATATTATTTAAATATTTAATGAAAGAGTGATGTGATAGGTGTCACGGTGGTGTAGTGGTTAGCACTGTTGCCTCATAGCAAGGTCTGGGTTCGAGCCCCGTGGCCGACGAGGGCCTTTCTGTGTGGAGTTTTCATGTTCTCCCCATGTCCGCGTGGGTTTCCTCCGGGTGCTCCGGTTTCCCCCACAGTCCAAAGACATGCAGGTTAGGTTAACTGGTGGCTCTAAATTGACCGTAGGTGTGAATGTGAGTGTGAATGGTTGTCTGTGTCTATGTGTCAGCCCTGTGATGACCTGGTGACTTGTCCAGGGTGTACCCCGCCTCTCGCCCGTAGTCAGCTGGGATAGGCTCCAGCTTGCCTGCGACCCGGTAGAACAGGATAAAGCGGCTAGAGATAATGAGATGAGATGAGAGTGATGTGATGTAGCTTCATGCAAAGCACACCCCCAAAGGATTTTATTCCTCTTATACCACAGCAGGACAATGTTTTATTTATTAAAGAACTTTATCCATTTACGGTATAGTTAGATGTAATGTTATAGAATGTCCATGAAACAAGTTATCCTGTTACAGTAACTAGACACAGTAGTTCCTTTATTTTTCTTAAAGTTAATGAAATTTAACAAGTTTTCAAGCTTCACCAAATCAACAACTATAAGCTACATTCTTCTTTCTGAAATAACAGCAAGTTTTAGAGTGTTTGTAATCAGTTTGTAATCAGTCTTAGATTATGTGGAGCACCTGTGAATTACTCCTGTAACATTTGCTGATTTGTAACGTTCAATACTACAACATTACATGTAGCTATAAATGGATAAAAATGTTCTTTAATAAATCAAATGTTGTACTGCTGTGGTATAAGAGGAATAAAATCCTTTGGGGTGTGCTTTACATCACAAATATATGATTACTAACATTACAACATTTTAACATTTGATGATTTGCCTCGTAGCTGTGACAACTCTCTGAGCCGCTGTTATAGAAAATTATTCAATACCTTCTGACCAAACAGATTCAAGATTTAAATGGTGCTATGATTAAACAAAAAAAAAATCTAAAAATAAAATAACATAAAAAATTATCATATCCATATGACCAGCCTTAAAGTGCCATTCCACCATTGGATGTATTCTTTGGCATAAAATACAATATATTTTATGACAACATGACTAGACAGAGAAATCTTTTAGCTTCAAAATGATATATCAAACATAATTTTTTGACAACGACAAGTATATTAATTTTGTGACCAAAGTCACCTACCCTTTTAATTTCCGCACGGTAGTGAAACGTGATGTCATCGGCAGGTTCCCCTTCTTGTGTACCACGTCACGTGTGACGTGGCACAGATTATCAGCAATGGCGGATAGAACGCGATTTCCACTTGTCGATTGCTGTGCCGATATTCACCATCGACCGTCTCCTTTGGGCATCACTTGCTATTTGACTCTGCTTCTTTTCTGAAGCTGACAATCGCGTTCTATCCGCCATTGCTGATAATCTGTGTCATGTCACACGTGACGTGGTACACAAGAAGGGGAACCTGCCGATGACATCACGTTTCACTACCGCGCGGAAATTAAAAGGGTAGGTGACTTTGGTCGCAAAATTAATATACTTGTCGTTGTCAAAAATTATGTTTGATATATCATTTTGAAGCTAAAAGATTTCTCTGTCTAGTCATGTTGTCATAAAATATATTGTATTTTATGCCAAAAAAATACATCCAATGGTGGAATGGCACTTTAAACCCAAGTTCACTTTGTGCATTTGATGTAGGAAACAAATTTCTTCTTATTATTATTAACTTACATCTTTAAAATGACTTTGGAAATGCCTGTTTCTTTGCCATAGTCCTAAGTGTTTTAAGTGTACACCTACTTCAGTTACTGGTTTCACAATGGCAGCATGTGGACCCCAATAAATCTCCACTCTGAACACTTCCATGCTATACGCTTCCTTTTTATTTCTTGAACAGAGAACCAAGAACACATGAGTAACACAAACAAGCAACTCACACTGCAATATATGCAAAATGAGTGACTTTAATTCACAGGAAACATAATTCTAATCTCATCTCATTATCTGTAGCCGCGTTATCCTGATCTACAGGGTCGCAGGCAAGCCGGAGCCTATCCCAGCTGACTACGGGCGAAAGGCGGGGTACACCCTGGACAAGTCGCCAGGTCATCACAGGGCTGACACATAGACACAGACAACCATTCACACTCACATTCACACCTACGCTCAATTTAGAGTCACCAGTTAACCTAACCTGCATGTCTTTGGACTGTGGGGGAAACCGGAGCACCTGGAGGAAACCCACGCGGACACGGGGAGAACATGCAAACTCCACACAGAAAGGCCCTCACCAGCCACGGGGCTCGAACCCGGACCTTCTTGCTGTGAGGCGACAGCGCTAACCACTACACCACCGTGCCGCCGAAACATAATTCTAGCGCATAAAATCAACATTAACCCTTGTGGTAAGCTCTAACCCCCAACCCCAAAAACTAGCAGAGCCAGCAGCAAAACAAATTGTGGGAATGGTCCAGAAATACAAAGACTTTTTACACTATGATGTAGCAAAACCATCAACTGTGTCACTTTCAGTCAGTGGCGTGCACAGACATTTTGGGGGGCAAGTGCTCTGGGGGGAGAAAAGGGCACTTTTTTGCGCATGTGGAACACCTTATTATAAAAGTCTGAGATTTAACCCTCCTCTTGTGTTCGGGTCGCCACTGACCCGTTTTAGTTTTTAAAGGTGTAAAACAACCACTTAATTTATTACATCAAGGCTTTTTGACTTTGCCAGGAATCTCTAGTTGAACAAAATAGAAAAATAAATTTTTGTTTTCCTAAATCTGAAAATGGGCTAGCAAAAAATATAATCCTTATGTGCAGTTGTTTCTGTATGCGACGGGCTACTTCACGACAAAATAATTACAGCTTGGGCTTAGAGGGCAAACAATACATTTTCACTCGATTCATGTGTTACCTGGCTGGTGGGGCAGGGGAAGAGCTGACTGACTGCCCGATGTGTTGTCTGCGCTACGACAAGGCCGTGGCTTCCAGGACGCTATGCTGCTGCAACCTCACATTGAATGCACTGCACGCTTGTTCACGTGACAGAGCAAGAGAGACAGAGGTCTGGTGTGTGTGCGGAGGGGGCACACATCGGGACATTATTTTCACACACGCTTTTAATGCTGCGGCTTTTCTAAAAGATCATGTCGACATTGGCCTCAGTAAACTGTAAAAAAAAAAAAAATTCAAAAGGGCACTTTTTTGGACAGAGGGCAGAGGGGCAGGTGCTTGAGCACCACCTCGTGTCTATCTGTGCACGCCACTGCTCTCAGTATACAATAATGTATATCCTCTTATGATTTTACTGCAAAATCAGATTGAGAGAGAGAGGATGTTTGTTTTCGCATACCTGTCCTCACTAAAAGACTTCAGTTTAACAATTTTTCTGGATGTCCAAATCACACTTTTTCAATAAAATATTAATTATACAAGCTCTCAGATTTGGTCAGCTATATGTAATACTCATCTGATATGCTACCTGTTTAATATCCAGGCCTCTCTGATCACTTTGTCATGTTATGAGAAACGTTATATTACAGACATTCTTTTCCAGAGTGACGTACAACAAGCACGCACACATACCCAGGGCCTGGGGAGCAGCTGGGGGTTAGGTGCTTTGCTTAAGGTGGTGTTTACATTAGACCGTATCAGCGGATCATCAGATTAACGTTTTTAAAACGATTCGCGTGCACACAGCAACGCCAATACACGATTCGCGTGCACACAGCAACGCCAATACACGGATACGCTAATCACATGACTAATTAGATGGCACGTAAGTTGAAATGTGTCAGTACGGCTCAGCGCTTCCTCCTCAGCGGCTGCGCTCCAAATCACTCCGCCCTGAACAGCGAGTGCCCTCTGGAGGGTGCGCACTCCGGCCCTGCGCAGCTCACAGAGCACGCGAGTGAAGCGCACGAGCAGTGATTCGGGACTGAGCCGCTGTGTGTGTGATCCCAGTGCATATCGGGCATGCGCAAGTCACTCACCACTTGCAAGTGGAAGGATGGCAAGCCTAAAGACAATCATAACTACACAATGGGCAGTATTTGCATTTTACCATGAACAACATTAAGAATGACAAAGCAAAGCATTATATTCATACTTTTATACTCTTTAATGAAAAACAAAAAGGTGATACAAGGCGGAAACAATAGCAGGAAGTGAAGTCCGCGCAGTTTTTCAGCAGTCGCGTCACATGACCAACGTGGCATGACCAACGCCAGTGAATCAGGAAGGTGGATGTCACAGTGACGTTGTCCAATGACGACGTCAGCTAGAGCTCAGCACTGCGTTTCCTCGTGTCTCAATGTTTACACAGCACCGGATCAGATACGAACTGGGTTGAATACGTGGGCCCTGGCGGATTCAAGTTGTTCCGCCTGTGGAGTCATTTCCCGGGGTTTTAATGTGAACGGAAAGTGCATCCGCGACGAAAACAAGACGGATACGGTCTAATGTAAACACCACCTAAGAGCACTTCAGCCATGGATTTTCCTACCAGGCCAGGAATTGAACCAGCACCCTTTTGGGCTCAAGGCTGCTTCTCTAACCTTTAGGCCATGGCTGCTCCTGAAACAGCAGAGGCATTATAACAGCATGCTTTATAACAGTGGCCAGAGAAGCAAAGCTGGGGGTCCGGAGATTGTTTTTTTTTAACTTTGTACTGTGTTGGAAATCAGAATCCACCATTTTCAGCTATTATATTTTATTTATTACTGAGCTCTTATGGTATTAGTCTATGTGAGTGCTGAAAATTCTAGGACTGCAAAACAGACAGAATATTACTGCACACATTTAAATGAGTCTTATATTTGAATATCGGACTACGTTAAAAAAATAAAATAAAATAAATTGGTACTGAGGGAGTCCGTGAAATTTATTTTACAATTATAAGGGTCCGTGGCTACAAAAGGTTTTCTGTGTTCATCAGAAAATTATCAGGGCAAGACATCTCTACCATTCTGGCATTCACAGTTTGTCTCCAGGACATCTCAAGGAATAGGCAGGAATATTGAAATATGCTGGTTTAGATTTTAGTGTCATGTGTCTGCACATCAGCATGCTTTATTAGGCATATTTTGCTTGTGAAGTTCACTTACACCTTTAAAAATTATTTTGAGAGAGAGGTCATTGTGCAACAGCAGACTTCTCCCTACTCATACAGTTGCAAAAGTTTGGGGACATTTGGGCACCTGGTCAAAATGTTTGTTAATGTGAATAGCTAAGCGAGTTACCTGATTTCCAAAAGGCATAAAGTTAAAGCATGACACATTTCTTTAATGTTTTAAGCAAGATTACTTTTTATTTACATCTTTTACAGTTTTAAAATAACAAAAATGGAAAACGGCCTGAAGCAAAAGTTTGGGCACCCTGCATGGTCAGTATTTAGTAACACACCCTTTGGCAAGCATTACAGCTTGTAAATGCTTTTTGTAGCCAGCTAAGAGTTTTTCAGATCTTGTTTGGGGAATTTTTGCTCCTTCTTCCTTACAAAAGGTTTCTAGTTCTATGAGATTCTTTGGCCATCTTGCATGCACGGCTCTTTTGAAGTACAGCCACAGATTTTTGATGGTGTTTAGGTCAGGGGATTGTGAGGACCATGGCAAAACCTTCATCTTGTGCCTCTTAAGCCTCACTGGCTGCAACACAAACCCAAAGCATGATCTATCCACCCTGTGTTTAACAGTTGGAGAGGAATTCTGCTCATGAAATTCTGCACCCTTTTTCTCCAAACACACCTTTGCTCATTGCAGCTAAAACATTCTATTTTAAAGGGGAACAGAGGGCAATATATAGAGTAAATATAACAATAAAACACACATTAATGAACCTTATTCAAGACTTACAAAAGTTTTTTGTTCTAAGGTTGGAAAGTTATAGTGTTTTGAAAGTAGCTCGAGCAAACTATTTCCGCAGTTTGAACAGCCCGCCATGATATTAATTTTATCCAATCAGAATGCATGTTCATTTTCTCTGCGTAACACTCATGACGTATGTATGTGCCCAGTTGTGTTGGCTCATTGAGGTTGGGAATAGCACGTGTGAAATACCTGTTTCTGCCTCTTGCGACGATTTCGCAAGTCCACGGGTGGCGCCTATCTCATTGCAGCGAATAAATTCTGCTGGACTCGTGAGCAACTCCACGTTACATTTTCCGCACGAGCACCACGCCGTGTCACCTGCACGCAGACGCTCTGCCCCACGCTCGCCATGCCCATGGTCAGCATCAGTCTCATCCTCGCCGTCATCCGAGCTTTCTTCTCTTATTTCATCACCGTAGTCGAGAGTACCTCTCCTAGGTTCAAATTGGTACCCTTCTAAGCCATAGCCTGCTTGCAGTGTGTCTTGCGGGATCTCTTCGTATGATTCGACAGAGCTGTCGCTTTCACTTGATGCGCCCGACACCATGATTACACGCTTATCTCCTCTATTTCGGAGAGTTCCGCTAGTGCAGTGGGTAGCGCTGACGTCACGGTCTTTTAAAAATGGCGACTCTTGTGCAGTTTAGCGTATAAAGTATTATATTTACAATTACCAAGATATTTCGTTGTTTTCTAGTACATAAATTTGATAGAATACGTTACTTTGTCACATCAGCAACCATATATATTATATTTTGTACCCCTTTAACTTCATTAGTCCACAGGACTCATTAAAAAAATGCATCATAGATCGATGGTGTTCCTTTGCAAACTTCTAATACTGGATTTTGAGGCTAGGACACAGGAAAGTTTTCTTCTGATGACTTCCATGATGGTCATATGTGTGTAGGTGATTCTGCACAACAGAACAGTGCACCACCACTCCAGAGTCTGCTAAATCTTCCTGAAGGGCTTTTGCCGTCAAATGGTGGTTTGAGTAGCCTTTCCAGCAATCCCATGAGCAGCTCTCTCTGAAACTTTTCTTCGTCTTCCAGACCTCAATTTGACCTTCACTGTTCCTGTTAACCGCTATTTCTTAATTTCCTTATGAACTGAGTAAACGGCAACCTGTAAACGCTTTGATATATTCTTATAGACTTTCCCTGCTTTGTAGGCATCAATTATTTTAATTTTTGGAGCACTAGGCAGCTGCTTAGAGGAACCAATGGCTGCTGATTATTGGGACAAGGCTTGAGGAGTCAGGCGATTTATAAAACTTTGAAATTTGCATCATCTGGCCCTTCCTAACGAAGACTGTAAACAAACCACAGCCCCAACGAGCTAATTAACGTCTGAGACATTCATAAAAATTCAAACTCAAATCTCTTGAGGTTCTTAAACTTTTGCAGAATGTTCCTTTCCTTTTTTTCCACTCTAAAAATGTACAAAACAAAAATAATACACTAATCTTGCTAAAAATATTGAAAATAATGTTTCATCTTGGGCGGCACGGTGGTGTAGTGGTCAGCGCTGTCGCCTCACAGCAAGAAGGTCTGGGTTTGAGCCCCGTGGCTGGCGAGGGCCTTTCTGTGTGGAATTTGCATGTTGTCCCCGTGTCTGCGTGGGTTTCCTCTGGGTGCTCCGGTTTCCCCCACAGTCCAAAGACATGCAGGTTAGGTTAACTGGTGACTCTAAATTGACCGTGAGTGTGAATGGTTGTCTGTGTGTCAGCCCTGTGATGACCTGGCGACTTGTACCCCGCCTCTCACCCGTAGTCAGCTGGGATAGGCTCCAGCTTGCCTGCGACCCTGTAGGACAGGATAAAGCGGCTACAGATAATGAGATGTTTCATCTTTAACTTTTGGAGATCAGTTCATCTTCCACTCACTTAACTATTCACAGTAACAGAAATATTGACCGGGGTGCCCAAACTTTTGCATGCCGCCGTAAATATAGTGAAACTGAAAATGATCTTCAGAAGGCAGTTAACCATCATTAAAAGTTGAATTAATGTAAGAATAATGCCAGAAAATGAAAATAGAAAAGCATTACAAAATTAACAGTGACATTAGAGAACTATAAGCAGAGTTCCGTATATTCAACTTTGGCACTGTTTGCCTTTGATCATATCAACCAATATGGAGGCTGGTATTTCATGCTACACATCGACGTTGCCTTTTACACTGATGTCAAGTCACTGATCCTTATTTTAACCACTGCTAGAAAACAAGGAAAGGTCTAAACCCAGTGAAAAAAAGGTGACGTCCACAGAACTCTTAAGATTGATAATGTCTTTCACATTCCTATTTGAAACATCATTTGTACAGTCCACCATGGACTGGATCAGCTAGCGTGTTTGCATGAGGTAAGTAACAGCAGGTACCATCACAGAGAAACACCCCACCTTAAGAGGAGAGATAAAAATAGCGCGCCGGGATACATGCTACCTACTGTAGGAGCACAGGCTAAACGAGGACATGAGAGAAGTGCAGAATTACAGATAGGCACTAAAGTACTACTGCATAGTTGGGACATTTAAATCACATAAAAAGAGACCAAAAAAATGACACAATGTCAAAGAGCGGAGCAAAAGGAGAGAAGAATGAAAGATGTGGGAGGTGAGATATATGGACAGGGTTGTGAGAAGGAATCTACAGAGACAGTCAGTAGTGAGACAGTCCGAAGTAATGAGGCTTACGGTAAAGCTGCTATACTAATCAACTAAACATCACAGCACGACCATCATCTGAACAATTCACACTGTAGTACCACGTCTTTTTCTTGGTGAGTTTTGCCTTCCCAGCAGTTCTTCAGTCAAAATCAAGCTGTAAGTCTTGTTTCAAATATCTACAATCAAAACAATAGGCACTTTTTTTTCAAGCCATTCACAATTCAAGAATTTATCCTTAAGTTCCATTGTTTGACTGAATCCTTATGCCAAACTGTTCACATGCCTGATTGTCGGACCTGATTGGCTCTCACTCGGCAGGCGTTTTTCATTCTGTCCTCTGATTGGCTGCAGTTTTTATTTGTTACAAAACCAATCTGGGCAGCAAGGAGAGTTCTTTTGGCACTCACTCTTACTGGTTGCTGCAACAAGACAAACTAAAAACAGAGTCAAAATGGTTTATCAGTCTATTTCCAAAGTGCCAAAGAGGTGGCTGGACCTTGCGTGCACACACACACACTGCCTGTTTGTTTTCGAACAGTCACACACTGTGTGTGCAGGAAAACTCTAGGACTTCATTCCTCTGTGTTCCAGAGGACCAGGGCAACACTTCAGCATTCTGTAAAAGAGAAGACAGAAAGGTTTTCATTAGATTTAGCATCGGAAACAAGAATGCCGTGTTCTGAAGTCTACATTTTATACTTGTTATCATTTCTCTGGATTCTCCTGTTGAAAGCATCTTTCACTGAAATCCATTTGCAAAATTGCAAACTCTCCAAATTGGAATAAGATTATATCTTTATGACTTACGATTATATCTCTAAAATGCACTATAAGCAGTTGGTCTTCTTACACATTAGCAAAAGTAAAGATTTTGTGTCAAGCACAAGAGCCATGCTTTCCTCTAGACAACATAATCAGCCTTATTAAGAGTAGAACTGTATTATAAATGTCAATAGAATACATCAGCATTTGCTTATAGCTTCTTTAACCTGAACAAAAGAGGGTCAAGTATACATTAAAGTAGCCTGGGCCCGCCCATCCTAAGCGTGACGCAACACGAGGGCCTGTTGCGAGCTTAGTCTGGCCAGGCAGGCTATCTACAGCATTTCCAAGCTCCCGAAAAATCGGGAACCAATCAACTTTGAGCATCTCCAACGGCCCTGGGTAGAGGCGTGTTCAAGGCAGTGACGTAGTAGAACTGCGACCGGAAGCCATAGATTGTTTACCGAATCTATGCCGGAAGCGCTTCATTCACATCACGAACATGGAGCAGCGGCAAGCCTTTAACACAGCGGTAGATGCTGTATTGAAAGCATTCAACGGGAAGTTCTCATTGAAAACGGAGCAAAGAGCAGCCCTGGAGGTGTTTATCTTCTTCCTGTTACTCAAGCAGTTTCCGTCGCGTCACATACGTCAGAGGAAAGAGTGATGTGATTGGTTTAAGCTTCGTCACAGCCTTTTCTGGCTTCGACCAGTAGCAAACTGAGGCATTTCAGGGAGGAGGGTCAACCACGGGCTCTGGGAAACGATTGGGCTTAATAGCTTAGCCAGACCAAATGCTCGGAGAGCTTTGAAGTCGCGTTAGCCAGGCTAACATTAAAGTGCATATCACGGGTAAATTCAGGAGCAAGATCAATGTAATTTTCCAATTTTATATTAAACTTTGGTCAAATATCTGTCACATTTTGTGCAATTTTTTTGACCTTGCGCAATACCAGAAAAATTCAGTTGAAATCAAGCCATTTGAGGTGAATTGGTCCGCCTCTGAAAAAACTTGGCATTTGGATTTCCCGGGAAACATTGATTTTCGTGACGTCGCGTGCGGGACGCCTCCCTCTGAATCCTACGCCAGCGCTGGTTTGTTTATGAGAAAACGACCTGGTGGTTTTCTGCAAATTTCTTCAACGTTATCCGTAATTATTAAAATGGTTAACAGATGTATCATAGGAGGGTGTAGCAACACCAATCTTGATGGGATTAGTACTCATCATTTTCCTAAAGACCGGACAATGAGAGAGAAATGGGAGCGCTTTGTGCGAGGCACCCAGAAGCCAAGGACCAAAGCAGAGCCGAGAAAAAGACCAAGAAAATCGGCGATTCACAAGTTGACTGTTGCCAGGGTAAGAAATAAGAGAGACTACACTCTAAATTAGGTGTTCCTGTGTTTGTGTGGTACACGGATAATGTTATTTATTGACACACACAAAAGTAAACAACACGAAAGCGCTGGGCGATAATACTCTTACTTCACATGTATCAAGGGATATGTGTGCCAGGGCTTGAGATCTTGGGACCTGTCAAACGCATTAAATGTATTTACAACCCTGCTTAGCCGATTCCATGTGTGTACAGTAGCTTATGAAATCTTTCTCCTACAGTAGCCAGTACTCTTCTAAATGAAGAAATATATAAATACATAATAGTAATTAGAAAAAAATATGATTTATGTAGCAATAGATAGATGAGCATTGATACATGAATCCATGGGTTTAGAAGCTCAGGCGACAATTCCATATTTCAATGCAAAATCGCTAGCTGCTAAACTTGGTCTACACAGACTGTGCACTGAATCCATGCAAGCTCTCGCAGCCTGCTGGCGGATCCGCACGTGACATCACAAATCTGGCTCCAGACTCCCTTGGGATTTTTCCACACGTGTTTTGTTATTTTATTTTTTTCTCCTGTAGACAGATGGCCTTGTGCAAAATTACCCTTCTGGATGAGTGTGTAAAGGGACATTCTTTCATATAAAAAAACCACAAAATTGGTCCAGGATATGCACTTTAAGCTCACAGCCAGTGGCCAAGATGGCATACATCAACCTTGTAAGCAGGAATTTGGGTTTGTGTTCTGTTCCAGTAGAAGCAATAAGAGGGCTATTACATTTGAGGACACATGTATCTGAAGGCAAGCAGAAAAACATGACCATGTTTGTGTTTCATGTCCGTGCTAATGATCACGGGCGAGAAGCACACAGACGTCATGCTAGGAATATTAAAAATCAACAATGACTGAAAACATGTTCAAACCCAAATCTATGATTATCAGACCTCATTAAACAAAGAACAGCATGAACTTTATCACTCCATTACAACTTTTTTTCCCCCGTGGCTAATATCCTGTAATTTTCTCTCATTATTGTGTGTGAGTGATTTCAAAATGAACAAACAAACCCAGATGGCAAGGAAAACAGTCAGCTAAATTGTGTCGAACATTATGTGGTATTGAAAGAAGGTTGGAAACGTCTCTCTGTTTGCAGATAAGGTTGGGTTTGTAAGATTAATGCATTAATAATGATGTTTACTTCACCTTAAATATGATCTCAGAAAAGGTGCATCAACAATAGACTCAGACTTATTTCACCAGTTAGCTTTATGTAAAACAGTAACACATCCTCAAGCTAAATTCAGTACATTAAACTGAATTTTAAAGGGTACTTGGTAGAGTGCAGACCTCCACCAAGCCATATATTCAGATTTGCATGAAAATCTAACCCATTGCTCCTTGGTCCATGGCCCACTTTTCCTCAAAATTTCAGTAAAATCCATTCATTACTTTTTGAGTTATGTTGGGAACAAACAAACTAACAAGCAAACAAATGGAGGCAAAACCATAACCTCCTCCAACAAAGTTGGTGGAGGTAAAAAAAAAAAGGTACTTTTTCAAATGCTACCTGTAATTTAAGACCTATTGATATTACACCAAATATTATAACAACACACTTCAAAATAACTCCAGTAAGAAAACATTACAAGTTTTACAACACAGTATTCAGTGAGCTTGTCTAAAGCGATTTGTCTAAAGCGTTTGATACTGTTTGTCATGATCTTCTTTTGAACAGATTGAAAAGTATAGGTTTCAGCCCTTCTGTTATTAAGTGGTTCTCTAACTATTTGAGTGGTAGAACTCAGTGTGTAACTGTTGATAACTGCACCTCATCCTCTTTAGAGGTAAAAATGGGTGTGCCCTAAGGATCAAGTCTAGGCCCCATTTTGTTTTCTATCTATATAAATAACTTGGGGGGGGGCGGCACGGTGGTGTAGTGGTTAGCGCTGTCGCCTCACAGCAAGAAGGTCTGGGTTCGAGCCCCGTGGCCGGCGAGGGCCTTTCTGTGCAGAGTTTGCATGTTGTCCGCGTGGGTTTCCTCCGAGTGCTCCGGTTTCCCCCAAAGACATGCAGGTTAGGTTAACTGGTGACTCTAAATTGACCGTAGGTGTGAATGTGAGTGTGAATGGTTGTCTGTGTCTATGTGTCAGCCCTGTGATGACCTGGCGACTTGTCCAGGGTGTACCCCGCCTTTCGCCCGTAGTCAGCTGGGATAGGCTCCAGCTTGCCTGCGACCCTGTAGAACAGGATAAAGCGGCTACAGATAATGAGATGAGAAATAACTTGGGTGCGGGACTAAGTCCCACAAAAGTACATCTTTATGCAGACGACACAATATTATACACTTTTGCTTCATCAGTGCAGGAGGCTGTGAACTACTTACAGTCTGCTTTTAACAAGGTACAAAATTCCCTTGTAGGACTTAAGTTGGTGCTAAATGCCAAAAAAACTAAATTCATGGTCTTCACACGTTCACACACATCTTGTAATGACACTATTTGTACTACGAATGGAACACAGTTAGAAAAAGTATCCTCCTATAAATACCTAGGAATATGGTTGGATGATAAACTGTCGTTTAGTACACATATTGAGTGTCTCTTAAAAAAAAAAACTCAGACCCAAATTAGGATTTTATTTCAGACAAAGAAAGTGTTTTCCATACAAAGCAAGAAAAAGGTTGGTAGAGAGCACCTTCTTATTAGTATTAGACTATGGTGATATGATTTATATGCATTCCTCACAATTGCTGTTGAAAAAATTGGATGTTTTATATCATTCTGCCTTGCATTTTATCCCAGGAACAGCAAATAGGACTCACCACTGCTTGCTATATGAAATGGTTCAATGGTCCTCTCTCTCTCTCAGGAGAAAGTTTCACTTGTTGATTTTTACTTTGAAAGCATTAATGGGTAAATTACCACAGTACATCTCAAATCTGCTTTCTTATCACACTAGTATTTATAGTACAAGGTCTACAAATAAGATATTATAAGATACACACCCTCAAAAAGGACTGAACTGGGCAAGACCTCTTTTTCCTTCTATGCACCATACGTTTGGAACGAACTTCAGAACACACTACACCTAGAGACACTTCCTTCTGTTAATACTTTTAAAAATCTTTTAAAATCAGCTCTTACAGAGCAGTGCCATTGCTTTTAAATATGGTGCCCATGTGTCTATGTGTTTTTTTTAAATCCTTTTATTGTTGTTTAGTTTGTGTTTTATCTTAGAATTTATGTGAGTCTTGTCTTCTTGCAGTCTCTTGTCTTTAGTGTTCTTGGCTGTACTGTCAATTGTTTTTGTTATGTTTATGAGATTTGTCTTGTTTTAGTTGTGTTCCTTTGACTTGGTGTATTTAGTGTATGTTATATGTTTAGTTACAGCACATATTCCACTGTTTTGTGTGCTTTGTAGTCTGATTTAGTCTTTAGTGTTTTGGTAGTGTTGTCCTCTGTCCTTGTGTTTTTTAACTTTTAACTTGCTGCCACTTGGCCAGGACACCCTGGAAGAAGAGTCACTGTGACTCAACGGGACCTTTCCTGGTTAAACAAGGGTTAAATAAAATAAATAAATAAAAGCTTCAGTGTTGTTGGTGGGAATATGACAAAACTAGTGACAGCATTTACTGTTTTCCAGTAAAACAGTTGTATTTCTGCACTATATGTGTCAGTCCACCAGATTTTCATATCAGATGCTCAGATTATGGATTTTGACTTATACCTGCTGCATTACATTACCAAGCCTCCGTATGCAAGAAATACAGTACAAACCAAATTGAAATTGGACCAAAGGAAGTTACTGTAAATCTGACATGAAATCATGGTCATGCAACCCAAAATGGCCCATTTTCCAGGCACTGACTACAGATGATATAGAATCATGTGAATCTACCAGGAGACAATCTCAACTGTAGATTATTGGTGAATTTCCAAGATTTGTTGAGACCACAAACTGCTGCTCAGAAGGTCAAGAAAACACGTGGTGAACTCTTAGCACCACCAAGCGAATGTTGCGTGAAAACTGTGCTCACATGATCGACGCATTTTCACTACAGATCAAAATGTCATTTGCCGAGTTTTAGGGCAGAAGGAAGATCTATACTTGTCTCAGTGGTGGATGATAGTTGCTGGATCGGCCAGCGAAAATGGTCCAAAATATTGCACGCTTTTCAATGCCGTTTCTACACGTTCTGTAAACTGCGCATCTGGTACAAAAATCCCATGGTGCTACACATATATAAGTGTGAATTTGTGTATTCGAGCTCATTAGGTAGCTATCAGTTTACCCCTTGACCCTGCCTCATGTTCATTAAGATTCAATAACAATGTCAGTAGGAGCGCTGAAACCAACAGCGCTAACCAGACTACAAACATGGCCACCCAAGACTACTATGCCGCTTTTCCACTACAAACGCGGCTGAGTCGTGCCGTGCCGAGTCGAGCTGAGTCGAGCTGAGCGGGGCTGTTGGAGTTGCATTTCGACTACAACCGCGCTGAACCGTGCTGGCTGGAAGTGGGTGGACACATTGGGTGGAGTTAGTGAAAGTGGGTGGACGTCACGTGATGTCGTTAAGCAGCGCAAACAGTGACATCAGTGACAGTGGCGGAACAAGTCAGAGCCGGGCCGGGGGCGGGGCAAATGACCGGACCCTTTATTAAAGCTTATCATAACATCATTTTAGGCTACAAAATGTCCGCAACTGCGGTGTTTACCAATTTCAACACTACCGGGTGCAACTATATGTTATTTAGTACATCAAGTCCTTCAAACGAACATGTAACTCAGAAACAAAAAACATTAGGATACTGTACATGGCTCATAATAAAATATCAATAGCCTATACTGCGCACATTATTTGAAGGGCATACGACGAGCCTTGCGCTCCGCGAACTCGTCCACGATGCTCTGTATGTCACTGATTCAGTGATCTTTTAAGCGGTAGTCTCACGACCCGGATAGTAAACAATAAACATGGAGGACATGGAGTCGTTAGTGTTGCTGGTCTTGGTGCTGTGGCTTGTTGTCACCGACAACGCCAACAGATACTGGCAAGAGCGTATAGATGAGGCGAGGCGCATAAGGCTTCAGAAATTCTCGTAATTCGTAATTATTCTCCTTCCGGGTTTGCAGTGTTTACAGATCCCAGCGCGCTCGCGGGGCGTGTGTGGGTATGTGAGGACACTCCTCCTCACCAATCAGTGCACAGGGGAGTGTCTGCTCACGCCCCCAGCCTCAGTCGGCACGGTTTGGCTCGCTTCAGCCCCACTCCAAAACGGTGCGAGTTTTAGGGGCTAAGCAGGGCTGAAACGAGCTGAGTCGTGCCGGTTTTTGGTAGTCGAAACGCGAGCCGTGTCGGGCTGAAGTGAGCTGAAGCGAGCTGAAGTGAGCTGAAAAAGGGTAGTGGAAAAGGGCCACTAGTGCATCTCAAAAAATTAGAATATTGTGAAAGAGTTCAATATTTTCCATCAGTTATTTAAGAAAGTGAAAATGTTATATATTATAGACTCATTACACATAAACTAAAATGTTTCAAGCATTTTTCTATTTTAATTTTAATCAGTATGGCATACAGTGCAAAAACATAAAAAAAAAAACCCATCTCAAAATATTAGAATATTTCATTTCGAGTTTGAGTAAAACAGTATGAACACAGTGTATCTCTCGGTCTAGTTCAGTACACACAACCACAATCATGGGGAAGACTGCTGACTTGACTGTTGTCCAGAAGATGATCACTGATGCCCTCCACAAGGAGGGTAAGCCACAAAAGGTCATTGCTGAAAAGGCTGGCTGGAAAAGGTGCACAAGCAACAGGGATGGCCGCAGTCTTGAGAGGATTGTCAAGAAAAGTTGATTCAAGAAGTTGGGAGAGCTTCACAAGGAGTGGACTGAGGCTGGTGTCAGTGTATCAAGACCCATCACAAACAGACATCTTCAAGAAAGGGGATACAACTTTTGCATTCCTAATATCAAGCTACTCCTGAGCCAGAGACAATGTCAGAAGTGTCTTATCTGGGCTAAGGAGAGAAAGAAATGGACTGTTGCTCAGTGGTCCAAAGTCCTCTTTTCAGATGAAAGTACATTTTGCATTTAATTTGGAAATCACGGTTCTAGAGTCTGGAGGAAGAGTGGAGAGGCACAGAATCCAAGGTGTTTGAAGCCCAGTGTGAAGTTTCCACAGTCTGTGATGATTTGGGGTGCCATGTCATCTGCTGGTGTTGTCCACTGTATTTTATCAAGTCCAAAGTCAACGTAGCCATCTACCAGGAGATTTTAGAGCACTTCATGCTTCCATCTGCTGACGAGCTTTTTGGAGATGCTGATTTCCTTTTCCAGCAGGACTTAGCACAGTGCCAAAACAACTACCAAATGGTTTGCTGACCATGATATTACTGTGTTTGATTGGCCAGCCAACTTGCCTGACCTGAACCCCATAGAGAATCTATGGGGTATTGTCAAGAGGAAGATGAGAAACACCCGACCCAAAAATACAGATATGCTGAAGGCCACTATCAAAGCAACCTGGGCTTCAATAACACCTCAGCAGTGCCACAGACTGATCACCTCCATGCCACACCGCATTGATACAGTAATTCATGGTAAAGGAGCCCCAACCAAGTATTGAGTGTATAAATGAATATACTTTTCAGAAGTTGGACATTTCTGTATTGTAAATCCTTTTTTGATTGATCTTAGGGAATATTCTAATAATTTGAGATACTGGATTTCTGATTTTCATGAGCTATAAGCCATAATCATCAAAATTAAAACAAAAAAGGCTTTAAATATTTCACTTTACATGTAATGAATATGAAAGTTTACCTTTTTGAATTAAATTATGAAAAAAAGGAACTTTTTCATGGTATTCTAATTTTTTGAGATGCACTAGTACAACAATCAAGATTCACAGCACCCCCTGTCACCAGACTACTGAACTCAGCTGTTGCTCATTTGGTTAATCACTACCACACTACTTAAACCCCTCTCAGACACTGCTTCATTGCGAAGTATCGTTCTGTATTCCCAGTCCATACTGAGCCTTTGTTATCTCTGCCTGGTTTTCTGGTTTTTGACTCTCACTGTCCTTTCTAGGTTTACACTTCCTGTTTTTGTCTACGTCACTCTGTTTGCTGATCGACCGACCCTCGCCTGCCTTCTGACTACGATTTCTGCTTCATGATTTGGCTCTGGGGCGGCACGGTGGTGTAGTGGTTAGCGCTGTCGCCTCACAGCAAGAAGGTCCGGGTTCGAGCCCCGTGGCTGGCGAGGGCCTTTCTGTGCGGAGTTTGCATGTTCTCCCCGTGTCCACGTGGGTTTCCTCCGGGTGCTCCGGTTTCCCCCACAGTCCAAAGACATGCAGGTTAGGTTAACTGGTGACTCTAAATTGACCGTAGGTGTGAATGTGAGTGTGAATGGTTGTCTGTGTCTATGTGTCAGCCCTGTGATGACCTGGCGACTTGTCCAGGGTGTACCCTGCCTTTCGCCCGTAGTCAGCTGGGATAGGCTCCAGCTTGCCTGCGACCCTGTAGAACAGGATAAAGCGGCTACAGATAATGAGATGAGATGAGATTTGGCTCTGTACTGTTTGCTCGCCGCTTCTTCCTGCAATTGTATCTGTAAGTGCCTGCAGCCTGACAAACATTAAGGAATTAAAAGAACCTAAAATCCCAAACATAAAAAATTGAATTTAAGACAAATTAAGACGTTTCTCAAATGTGTTTTCTGATTTTTTTTTCCAGACTATTTAAGGTTCTGCAGACACTTGTTTGGATTACACCAATCACACTAGACAAACCAACAATGTCAACTTCTTGACTAAACATTAACGCTGTCTCACATGATCACATAGCATAGTGAGAGACAATGTCAATACCTGTCTCTACTTGCATTAAATCATAAAATCAATACTGAGCTCCACTGAGCTTCTCTACCTCGATCTTCATCGACAGGCCAAACTCCAACCCTCAGAACTGCAGGACATTTTCTAAGAAACACAGCAAGAGCCTGCATCTGTGAGCTAAACTGGGGAAACAGCCGTTTTTGCATACAATGAATAAGAAGGTTATTGGCAAGATGCTGACTCAGACGACTGCTGTAGACCACAGCAGTGATTGGTGAACAACTACCAAATATACCTGGCCACAAAGAGGGCAACATTTTAAAGGCCCATCACCTACTAAGTGCTTCTGCAAGAACGAAAACAGATAAATTAAAGTGCATATTCTGGAGCAATTTTGTGTTTTTTTTTTATATGAAAGTCTGTCCCTTTACACACTCATCCAGAGGCTCCAACTTGGGAAATTGCAAAGAGGGAGAGTCTCCCTCTCTGCGAGTAGCTCGGAGGGAGACAAGTTTTTTTTTTTGGGGGGGGCTTTTTCACCTTTTTTTATTGGATAGGACAGTGCAGAGACAGGACAGGAAGTGATCGGGAAAGAGAGACGGGGAGGGACCGGGAAACGACCCCGGGCCGGAACCGAACCCGGGCCCCCGGATCCACGGCACGGCGCCCCAGCCACCCGAGCCATGACGCCCCCAGGAGGGAGACAAGTTTGAGCACTGTAGGCACGAAGGCGAGTTTTATATTCACCACATTTCGTGTCAATTAAATCTTATTAATAGTAACAGATCTAGATAAATCCAGTGACTAAATACCAAACTTTAATATGCCTAAAGTCAATGTTAACGTCAATAATGACTATTATAAATTGCCAATGGTAGACCCTCTGATGATGATGTTGTTCTAATAATATTCTAAGTCTAAGTTAGTAAAAGTCAGACAAAAAAAGTCAGACAAGTTTGTTAGAATCTAACGTCTGGTCTGGTGATCTAACCTTGTCAGATATAGGGTCGTCTTGCTGCCGTCCAGAATAGTCCGCCATTCGTCCCTGGCGACCATCGTGATGGGCGATCCGAACTTTATCTTGGTGATTTTCTGATATTTTTTCTTCGTAGTTTGGCTTTCGCCATTTCCACCAACGGAACTTCGTTTCATTATCTCATTCAAGAGAACATAAAGTTAAAGACGAGCAGGCGAGAAATGCAGACACAAAAAAACAAACAAAATGGTTGAGTGTCGCGGGTTTTCTCGTTCTCTCGCGCGTATCATTAATAGCGCCATCTGTATGCTTTATCGGTAACTGCTAAGACATTGGGTGGGCTCAAGTGTGCACCCCGCGGCGGACCAAATTCCGTTCGATTCATATGAGTGCTTGATCTGCACGCACATGTCTCCGGCATTCACTCCAATCCCCCTGTTACGCCGATCGGTGTACCGACCGGGGAATCAGCATATACCGCGGGGTACACACTTGAGTCCACCCATACAATGTCAGACACACGAAAAGCGGAAAGTCAACTATTAATTTTTTCAACATAAACGTATCAAGTTATATATATTTTTAACTAATCATGTGTAGTAAGGGCGGGTGGGCGGGAGATTTTTATGTTGTCAGTGGGAGGTCGGGAGGATTTTCTAAATGTTCCCTAAAGCGGGAGGAGCCTCTGCTCATCCAGAAGGGTAATTTTGCACAAGGCCATCTGTCTACAGCAGAAAAAAATAAAATACCAAAACGCATCTGGAAAAATCCCAAGGGAGTCTGGAGCCAGATTCGTGACGTCACCTGCGGAAGCACCAGCAGGCTGCGCGAGCTTTGCACAGTTTCAGTGCACAGCCTGTGTACACCAAGCGCTCCCATTTCTCTCTCATTGTCCAGGCTTTTGGAAAACGATGAGTACTAATCCCATCAAGATTGGTGTTGCTACACCCTCCTACGATACATCTGTTAATCATTTTAATAATTACGCGATAACGTTGAAGAAATTTGCAGAAAGCCACCAGGTCATTTCCTCATAAACAAACCAGCGCTGGCGTAGGATTCAGAGGGAGGCATCCCACATGCGACGTCACAAAAATCAATGTTTGCCGGGAAATCCAAATGGCAAGTTTTTTCAGAGGCGGACCAATTCGCCTCAAATGGCTTGATTTCAACTGAATTTTTCTGGTATTGCGCAAGGTAAAAAAAATTGCACAAAATGCAGAATGTGACAGATATTTGACCAAAGTTTAATATAAAATAGGAGAATTACACTGATCTTGCTCCTGAATTTACCCGTGATATGCACTTTATGTCTGAAACAGGGGAAATAAATAACACTATTTTGAGGAAGTGAAAACTGATGTCATATTCTGCTTTGCACTCTGGTCGAAATGCTAAAATGACCTCTCTTCCCACCCCCACTTCTGTTGCTTCTCTTGCGATGCTATATTTAGTTGGAGCAGAACAAACTGTGCTATCCAAAACACAGCAACTTAGTGACACTCATAATTCCAAGAAGACAGAAAACTGGCACACACATGTACTGCAACATGTGCACACACTTCAAGTGAAAACATCTTGAATATAAGCGATTATATCCAATATGTTTCATTAGATATTGAATTATAAAACAAATACAGAAAGAAGCTACATTTTCTGCTAATATTTCTGCTAATTCAGACTTGAAAATAGTAAAATGTCTATAAATAGGTTGAAATGGTTCTTTAATTTGTGATGCTCTTGAGTACCTTTCTTAAATGTTCCTTAGTTCTGTCTTTCTGTTTTTCATCGAGCGTACAGTGTTCTTAGTGTTGTGTATTGTTGTGTATTACTGTTGGTCTTGGATTTTAAACTGTACAGTGTCCTTGGGTATTTTGAAAGGTGCTTATAAATAAAATGTATTATTATTTAATATGTTTTGTTCTAAGGCGGCACGGTGGTGTAGTGGTTAGAGCTGTCGCCTCACAGCAAGAAGGTCCTGGGTTCGAGCCCGGGGCCGGCGAGGGCCTTTCTGTGTGGAGTTTGCATGTTCTCCCCGTGTCCGCGTGGGTTTCCTCCGGGTGCTCCGGTTTCCCCCACAGTCCAAAGACATGCAGGTTAGGTTAACTGGTGACTCTAAATTGACCATAGGTGTGAATGTGAGTGTGAATGGTTGTCTGTGTCTATGTGTCAGCCCTGTGATGACCTGGCGACTTGTCCAGGGTGTACCCCGCCTTTCGCCCGTAGTTAGCTGGGATAGGCTCCAGCTTGCCGGCGACCCTGTAGAAGGATAAAGCGGCTACAGATAATGAGATGAGATGAGATGTTTTGTTCTAATATGATAATTAACAAGACAAAGTCGAGGTTATTATTCACCGATATTCACTGAGCCTGAGGTGGATCATTGCTGTAGTATAAATACACAGGTGAATATTAAAAAATTGCATTAAAAACAAACTATTTCAGGGGCGTTGTGGCTCAGGTGGATAAGGCGCCATACCATAAATCCGGGTTCGATTCCAACCTGAGGTCATTTCCCGATCCCTCTCCGTGTCTCTCTCCCGCTCATTTCCTGTCTCTACACTGTCCTATCCAATAAAGGTGAAAAAATATTTCGATTACGTTCATTATGTCTTATATTAAATATAGTTCGTTTTTTTTTTCTTTTTTTTTTCCTTTTTTATCAGACATCTAGTTTTTGGGTTTGTTTACCTGACATGTTTCGACGTACGACTGTCGTCTTCCTCAAAGTGTCACCGGATGTTATTGGTGACGCATCTTTTATCAGCTGATGTTTCTGAAGGCGTGGCCTTCCTGTCTGGTTTGACAGGTCGGTCACGCCTTCTACTGTCAGTTCGTCCCCTGCAAGATGGCACTCCAGGTGTGGGAGAGCATGTATGCTCCCTCATTCCTGTTGATGGTCCTCGGGCTTCGCTTACGGATCTCCATGGCCTCCCTGATCCAGCGCTGATGTTTGTTATCTTCTGTGCGGATGACTCTGGCATTCCCCCAGTCCATAATATGATTTTCCCTTTTGCAGTGATCTGTTATAGCTGACTTATAATTTTCCTGTTGTGCCTTTTCTTTTATTGTTCGGGTTTGTCTTGTAGCTGTCTCCTTTTCGCACTCTTTCTTATGTTCATTTTTTCTTGTGTTGAAACTCCTTCCTGTCTCCCCAATGTAAGTTTTATTGCATAATTGACATGGAATCTCATATATGGTGTTGCATCTGTTGTCCGGATGTATTCTGTCTTTGGGATGAACCAGGATCTGACGGAGTGTTGTGTATGGTTTGACAGGTGTGAAAAAAAAAAAAGGTGAAAAAAGCCCCAAAAAAATCTTTAAACAAAATATTTCAAACTTCATAAGCAGCATGCAAATGTAATAAATGCATGGCGCAGACTTGTCACTTATCTATCCCAACTCACATAAAATACTTTGTTTTGAAATCGATAAAATAAATCACAATTCCACCTTACCTTCGAATAGTTTTAGATCAAACTTTGTAGCATCTTTAGTGCTTTTAGGAACAGCATTTTCATTCATAATTTGTAATTCTTCCTCACTTACGGTGACAAAGTGATTGGCCGCCATTTTGCCGAGTCGCTTAAGGTGATTATCGAGAAATAGTCCGAATGTCTCAACCAATCGACATACATGACTTTCTATAATCACCTGTTTATTTAGATTGATTTTTTCAGTGTACTGAATATAACTCAATCAAGAATATGCACTCGCCATCTTGTACACCTGCCCATTTGTAATAATCCACGCAGCCAATCATGTCACAGACGTGCAGTGTTGTATAAAGTACTGGGAAATCACACTCAAGTCAAAGTATTGGTACCCTTCCAAAAAATGACTTTGGTAAAAGTCAAAGTCACTGACTGAAATGTTACTTGAGTTAAAGTCTTAAAGTATCTGATATTTCTTGCACTTAAGTATGACAAGTAATGCAAAAATAAATGTACTCAAGTAATGTAATTAAAAGTACACGTAAAAGTAAACAAGCAAAGGCAATCTGAATTTGTAATATTTTTAATATTTTGGTAAACTGAAGGTAATTTGTCACCAATGGTTCATGACAAGCAATTACACTGCTGAAAATAGAGGTGCACACACAAGCATTATAAACAAGAAAAAAATAAATTGGGAGAAAAATGAAGCTGCCTATCTGGCATCTGAAGATGGAGACCACAGTTGTGACACTTTTTTTCTCATTTTTCTCCTTTGTTTTTTAAACTAAGAGAAAGTACTGAAAAGTAGGCATACATCACACCATTAAGAAAAAAAAACATAAAGCTGCTACTGTTATTGCACTTTATAAACTATGGAGGTGCATACACGACCAATTGCTGTCATAATAATCAAAAGAAGAAAGTAATTTGGAGAAAACTGAAAAACCTGAGAAAACCTCGATGTATTTCTTTAGATTGGACGGGGAGTTTCTATAAGATAGAATTTCCACGTTTTTTGGAAGGCATAAGAGGCACTTCATTCGATAGGACGAATCCTTCACATCAACGTAAGAGAACATTGTGTTCAAATACGGCTAGGGGTGCTCATCATCAGGTTCCTCTTCATTTGTAGCCGAAGTAGCTGCTGTCGCCGTCTCCTCTTCCATCAGGGCTGTTGATTGCGAAGCTAGCTTTCTGCTTACTGCGTGAAGCCAACAGGTGCAGCCTACTGGTTGTCATGCGCAAGTGGTGAACAAGCCCAGGCACTTCCTGACTTCGTTGCAGTCAGTGGGGTTAAAACACGTTTTTTTTCCTTTCTTTTTTTGTAACGAGTAACTAAACGGCTCTTTGAAAATGTATCAGAGTAAAAGTATGCAATTAAGTTAAAAAATATCAAATCAAAATCAATCAAAGTCCTTCCCACACCCAGTACCTGGGCAGTCTCCCACTCAAGTACTAACCAGGCCCAACTCTGATATGGCACATAGGGCAGCGCCGATCTCCGTTTCTGTAGCCCTCGGCCTTTCGCCTATTACATAGCTAGGGTTACAGTGGGGGGCTAGTCCTCTGGTAACCACGAGAGTTTGACTCCCCACTCGCATCTGTATTGCAGCATGCCTTGCCAGATGGCAGTAGGTACCATTTTTATGATGGTCTTTGGTATGACCCGACCGTGAATAGAACTCACGATCTCCCGATCGAGAGGCGGACACGCTACCACTAGGCCACTAGCCGGTATAGTTAAAAAATATAGTGAAGTAAAAGTGAAAGTTCTCAAAAATTTGAAAACTCAAGTAAAGTACAAAATCTCCCAAAATGTACTTAAGTACTAGCCTGGGCCCGCCCATCCTAAGTGTGACGCAACATGAGGGCCTGTTCCGAGCTTAGTCTGGCCAGGCAGGCTATCTACAGCATTTCCAAGCTCCCGAAAAATCGGGAACCAATCAACTTTGAGCATCTCCAACGGCCCTGGGTAGAGGCGTGTTCAAGGCAGTGACGTAGTAGAACTGCGACCGGAAGCCATAGATTGTTTACAGAATCTATGCCGGAAGCGCTTCATTCACATCACGAACATGGAGCAGCGGCAAGCCTTTAACACAGCGGTAGATGCTGTATTGAAAGCATTCAACGGGAAGTTCTCATTGAAAACGGAGCAAAGAGCAGCCCTGGAGGTATTTATTGAAAGGAATGACGTTTTCGCCTTGCTCCCGACTGGCTTCGGTAAGAGTTTAATCTACCAGTTAGCCCCGTCGCGTTGCATACATCAGAGGAAAGAGTGATGTGATTGGTTTAAGCTTCGTTACAGCCTTTTCTGGCTTCGACCAGTAGCAAACTGAGGCATTTCAGGGAGGCGGGTCAACCACGGGCTCTGGGAAACGGTTTGGCTTAATAGCTTGACCAGACCAAATGCTTGGAGAGCTTTGAAGTCGCGTTAGCCAGGCTACTTAAGTACAGTAGTGAAGTATTTTTACTTCGTTACTATACAACACTGCAGAAGTGTAATGCATAAACATGCTATTTTCATAACATCAGAATGTAGAAAAAGGCAATCTCACTGACTGTGACCCTGGTACGGTTGTTGGTGCCAGACAGGCTGGTTTTAGTATTTCAGAAACTGCTGATCTCCTGGGATTTTCATATAAAACTATCTCAAGATTTTACAGAGAATAGTGCTAAAAACAAAAAACATCCATTCTGCAGGCAGAAACACCTTCTTCGCGAGAGAGGTCTGAGGAGAATGGCCAGACTATCTCGAACTAACAGGACGCCTACAATACCGTAGAGTAGGTAAATAAGAGTGGTGAGCAAAAAAGTATTACAGAACACACACCACCATGTTCCTTGCAGTGGATGAGCTACAACAGCAGAAGAGTAGATCAGGTTTCATCCCCGTCAGCCAAGAACAGGAATCTGAAGCGGCTCACAGAAACTGGACAGTTGAAGATTCCACATCCCCAGACACAGTGTACCAGCAGTGTTTGTAGTGCTGAAGTGTTTTTATTTGACAGAATGATGGACTTCCCTCCTTAAGTGCAATGAGAAACAAGACAGAAGTCTTTCTTCCTCGATTCATCTCTGCATCAGTCTCTCTCATTTCCTCGTGTGGTTCTCCAGCTGAGCACTGATCAATATAACAATACCTCTGAGACACCACGCTTACTGTCTGTGCGGTGGTTAATTCCTCCTGTTTGCTCTTTCTGTAAATGTGTGTGTACACTTGCGTGCATCACTCACCATCCATTTTATTAGGAACACCTGTACATTCATGAAGTTATTTAAGAAGAAGAAGCCTTTATTTAGTCACATGCACACTCAAGCACAGTGAAATTCATCCTCTGCATTTAACCCATCTGAAGCAGTGAACACACGCATGCACACAGACAAGTGAGCAATGAGTGCACACACATACCTAGAGCATTGGGTAGCTATGCTACAGCGCCAGGGAAGCAGTTGGGGATTAAGTGCCTTGCCCGAGGGCACTTCAGCCCAAGGCCGCCCCATGTTAACCTAACCACATGTCTTTGGACTGTGGGGGAAACCGGAGCACCTGAAGGAAACCCACGCAGACACGGGGAGAACATGCAAACTCCACACAGAAAGGCCCCCGTCAGCCACTGGGCTCGAACCCAGAACCTTCTTGCTGTGAGGAGACAGCGCTAGCCACTGTGTGTGTGTGTATAAAACCTCAAATGATTTATTCTCTGCATAACTGTAATGTTGTGCAGGCTGTCTGGCAGCAGCAAAGACAGAAGTGTGTGTGTGTGTGTGTGTGTGTGGAGAGAGAGAGAGAAAGAGAACAATGAAATGAAAGAGGCCTTTACCCCAAGAGGCTGTCATATAGGATGTGTGATCTTTTTGTGTTTATTCTGGTATGTATGACAGACACTGTCTGCATGCATACACAAGTATTCATGACTTATAATTCACAGCAGAAGCTACACTGACACACAGAATTTAAGAATAGAATCACATTTGAAAAACATGTCAAGCATGTATATGCTGTCTCCGTTTATATGTATGAAATGTAGTGTGTGTGTGTGTGTGTCAGTGCTCACTAATATGCAGTGTCCTAGTTTGTGGTCAAGTGAATGGTGAAGACACAGCCAACCAGAGTAAAGGGAAGTGGGTCAGGAGTCTATCTAGCAGACCCTTAAGACACAGACACACACACACGTTAGATACAGTACATATGATACATATACAGTACCAGTCAAAGGTTTGGACACACCTTCTAATTCAATGTTTTTTCTTGATTTTTATTAATTAAAAGTCACTTCATGTCTTAAAGTAATGATGGATGTCATTTCTCTTTACTTAATTGAGCGCTTCTTGACATAATATGGATTACTACAGTTGTGGAATAGGGCTATTAACTGTATTATTATTATTATTATTAGGGCGGCACGGTGGTGTAGTGGTTAGCGCTGTCGCCTCACAGCATGAAGGTCCTGGGTTCGAGCCCCGGGGCCGGCGAGGGCCTTTCTGTGTGGAGTTTGCATGTTCTCCCCGTGTCCGCGTGGGTTTCCTCCGGGTGCTCCGGTTTCCCCCACAGTCCAAAGACATGCAGGTTAGGTTAACTGGTGACTCTAAATTGAGCGTAGGTGTGAATGTGAGTGTGAATGGTTGTCTGTGTCTATGTGTCAGCCCTGTGATGACCTGGCGACTTGTCCAGGGTGTACCCCGCCTTTCGCCCGTAGTCAGCTGGGATAGGCTCCAGCTTGCCTGCGACCCTGTAGAACAGGATAAAGCGGCTAGAGATAATGAGATGAGATGAGTTTTGTTGTCTTCAGTGTTGTTCTACAATGTAGAAAATAGTCAAAATACAAAAAAAAAAAACTATGAATGGGTAGGTGTGTCCAAACTTTTGACTGGTACTGTATAAAAGATATATTTAAAACCCCAAGTGTGTTTCAGCACCAGCAATAAAAAATGTTTGCCCTATCATCTGGAGATCACAAGCTCGAAGCCCAACAGTGCCACAGTCATTTGTGGCCACAAGTCCAAAAAAGCTGCTCTCACTCCCCTGTGAATCACAGTGATGCTCCCCAATCACAGGTGTTTCTGAACGTATGTATGCATAAGAAGGCAAACAGCGCTTTCCTCCGAGTGTGTGACGTAGCATGAGCAGCAATTCAAAAAGATGCTACTAGCACATCAGAGAAGGATGTGCTAGCCTCAACCCTCTCCAGTTGACAGCTGTTGTACAAAGGATGATTTATATTTCTGCCTAGAATCCACGTCATACAGTAGGTACAGCATCCGTGTATTCATACTTGCACGTAAAGTGTGCTTAAGGTCTCCTCTAGGATATGAAATGGACCTGAATTTACTGCTTTTGCAAACAGAGGAAGAGCAAAACGTGAGCTCTGTGTTTCACTGTCAATAATAAACAGAAAATAACACAGGCAATTGGTTTTGAAACAAATGTACTGCAGGAAACTGAAACTTCACGTGGTTAATTATAAACCGAGTGAATTCTCACAAAGCATTTCTGAAGTGTTTTAACTCATCTGTATTCAGCAGTATGAGCGGCTCGAAGCAACAGTCCCACTGCACGCTCAGTGTTTAAATTCACAGGACGAGATGCAGGATTAAACTGGTCGCTATAATGATCTACAACTGCCATAGAGCCTCACGTTTTAGATTTTTATATTAACACAATATCATGATTTCCGATTTTCATGGATAAGGAGCAGCCGGAAATGCATAGGAGGAAATGCGATGCTACTAAACAGACCAATCACAGTTGTTGTGGTCTGCGTCGCCGCAATGTGTAGTTACATTTCTGGAGAGGTCCACGTCAGGCAAGTATAAATAGGCCTTTAGGGAGAGCTGGCTTCAGGGTAGGAATTGGCCAAGACCAAATTAGGGAAAAAATTTGTGGGGACAAAGTATAGTTGATGTTGCAAGCTGCTTTATCATGGTCAGGGTCACTTTTTGTTTAAAATTTGGGAAATAAAACTCACTAAATTCAATAAAAAATATAAATATTTGGCAAGTGAAAGAAAAAAAAAACCCTGCTAGACTGGGTGGAATTGGACAAACATTCTGTGGGGGCAGGATTGGTCAGAATCCCTTCAGATGTGGGCTGGAGTGGGATTAAAACACAACTCTAGTTTAAACCAAAGGTTTGTAGGGATGAGACATTAAACGTTCAGCAAAGTTGCAATGAAACAAACAAGTCATATATAAAAAAAAGCATGTATAATATCCAGCTCAAACACTAACTGTCAGAGCATGGTCTAATGAGCACACTTCACTGAGAACTCTCTGTGCCAGACTCACAGGCTGCCAAGCAGACTGAGATAAAAGCCTTCTTCACTGGAAGAGCCACTGGAAATAAATCTGATATTTTGCACTTCCAAGATTTTGACTTATCTTCCTTTTTCCGTAGCCTGTTCCTCTACTACAGCAAGGGAAAAAAAATCACCTTGCGGTGGATAACATGAGGTTTATGCAGGTTTATATAGTATTGAGATTGTTATTAACACAAGGAAATGATGCTGGACTTTCAATTTACTTAAATTGTATTTTTCGAAGACACGTTTTTCATCGGCGGCACGGTGGTGTAGTGGTTAGCGCTGTCGCCTCACAGCAAGAAGGTCCGGGTTCGAGCCCTGTGGCCGGCGAGGGCCTTTCTGTGCGGAGTTTGCATGTTCTCCCCGTGTCCGCGTGGGTTTCCTCCGGGTGCTCTGGTTTCCCCCACAGTCCAAAGACATGCAGGTTAGGTTAACTGGTGACTCTAAATTGACCGTGAGTGTGAATGGTTGTCTGTGTCCCTGTGATGACCTGGCGACTTGTCCAGGGTGTACCTCGCCTGTAGTCAGCTGGGATAGGCTCCAGCTTGCCTGCGACCCTGTAGAACAGGATAAAGCGGCTAGAGATGATGAGATGAGGCATTTTTCATCTGTTCTTAACATCCAATGATAAATACTTCTCTTCTGTTGTATAATACAGTGCATAAAGCATTTGGGTTTTTTTTTTAGATAGTCAGTATAAATTTTCAACATCTCCTTTCTGCTGTCATGTTAGAGTTGTTTCATGACTAATTTTCATGAATGTGGTGTGAATGGATATTAATTTCATCATTACTACAGCATGCCATGGGAAGCCATGGCCTAATGGTTAGATAAGCAGCTTTGAGACCAAAAGGTTGTTGGTTTGATACCCTGGACCAGCAGGAATGGTTGAAGTGCCCTTGAGCAAGGCACCTAACCCCCAACTGCTCTCCAGGCTGCTCTGGGCATGTTGTACTTTACTCTGGATAAGAGTGTCTGATAAATGCCTGTAGTATTGGGGCTCAAACTACACTCACTGAGCTAAACTGTTTTTTTAACCTATAATTAAAATCACTTCAATTAAAATCCAGATTCTTTGGCAACAATTAACAGTTATTTCGAGTTGTACATGAGCTGATCACCAACGAGGCACGTGGCACCGAGTTGGCTATAAGCCATGTATGACGAGACTGAGTGGAATAACTGTTTTATTCTATCAAAATTCACTGGATTCTGAGAAAGAGAGCACTTTTTTTTTTTTTTTTTGCAAATTTGCTAAATAAAAACTTTATCCAAAACATTCGACAAAAATAATTTCTGCTTAGAATGTAAACAAACCGGTGAAATGACAGGAGCAATCTGTGAAAAATGCGATAATAATAATTATTGAAAAATAAAAAAAGATACGTTCTTACCATCAAATACTTTTATTCCATATTTTGTTGCCTTTTTTGTATTTTTTGGAGTTTTGTTTTCGAGTAGAATTTTTATTTCGTCCTCGGTTAGTTCAGCAACACGCGCCGCCATTTTGTTTTTCTCTACTCATGGTATATGAGCTGATATCCTAGTAGTACAGTAGCCAATCAGAGCACGCGATTGCTCGTATCCAGTGGATGTGGATAGAATAATGTGCATTATTTCATTTGGACAGTGCAGTAGAGGCTGCAGCGGTGTGTAAGAGCAGTTAATGCACAGCTCACCAATGTAAAGCCCCAGTGCTGTGACATTGCTATGCCTTCAGTAATCTTGTGTGTCATTCAGTGTTGTATCACAGTGCTGAAGTCAGCAGATGTGTGCTGCAAGGAGCTTGTTTGACTTGGGAAGAAAAGAATGCTGTTGCTTAACGGTATTGATGATATTTTGCAAGATTTGAGCCTCAAGAGTAGCTACTGCTACATGATAGAGAAATGCTGAATAAGGGCTTTTTGGTTTCGGGCTGTGTGTGGATGTGCTGTTTGCAAGTGAGCTGACACTTCTAGTTAACTCTTTTGCTGAATGTTGAGAGCTTTTATTTTTTTCCTTTTTTTATATAGCTTGACCACAGCCGTTACTCTTCCAGTATAGTTTTATCAAAATGCTTCCATGGAAACCTCTTTTCTATGTGACAGTGTGAATGGTGAGGGGTGTGTTTGTATCTCAGCAGTGTGTATGAGGCGGAGTGGCAGGGACGACCTGCTGCATTGCTGTGTGTTGAAGACGTACGGTACTGTACGTCAGTGGCGTGCACAGATAGACACGAGGTGGTGCTCAAGCACCTGCCCCCTGCCCTCTGTCCAAAAAAGCCCTTTTGAATTTTTTTTTTACAGTTTACTGAGGCCAATGTTGACATGATCTTTTAGAAAAGCCGCAGCATTAAAAGCGTGTGTGAAAATAATGTCCCGATGTGTGCCCCCTCCGCACACACACCGGACCTCTGTCTCTCTTGCTCTGTCACGTGAACAAGTGTGCAGTGCATTCAATGTGAGGTTGCAGCAGCATAGCGTCCTGGAAGCCACGGCCTTGTCGTAGCGCAGACAACACATCGGGCAGTCAGTCAGCTCTTCCCCTGCCCCACCAGCCAGGTAACACATGAATCGAGTGAAAATGTATTGTTTGCCCTCTAAGCCCAAGCTGTAATTATTTTGTCGTGAAGTAGCCCGTCGCATACAGAAACAACTGCACATGGCAGCCTTTGCCAGCTTATTTGCTCCCTTTCCATATGGAGAAACAAGCCGAACAACATTTTAAGTGTAGCCTAAACCATTGAGGCAGCCCCACTCTCCATCAATTCCGACCTGTTTTTGAGCAATTCCAGCGTTATGGTCGTGACACTTGAACTCAAAATGGCAACAAATGACCCAGTGCATGTTTTATTGTCTCCCAGTATTTAAACAGGTGTTGCATATTTTAAGGCTGTACCATACTGGAGAAGTGATAGAACAAGAACAATTCCCATAGTACATCTAGGGCATGCCAGGAAATGCCAATAAAAGATGCGTTATGGATGTGACAGAAAAAGTATCACTTTTCTTGGGTGACTGTACATTTTTATCAAACTCTGTGAAATCGTAAACCTAATGTCGAAATGGAGATATCCATTTGATAGAGGGGTCCAAGGTGAATATTAAAAAATCTTTGTTTAAAATATTTTGTATTTCATGCAGAGTTTCGGAAGGAAAAGTCAGCGTTATGGATGTGACGAAATTCCGTTATGGATGTGACGCGTCTGAAATAGACGTGGCATAAGTTTAGAAAATCAGCAATTTAACCACCATAACCCTTTGAAAAACTCTCTAAATATCAGCTAAAACTATCAAAGTTCTTAAATAATATTTAGGATGGCTATTGTTTTGCTGTTTTGTGGATTTTAGCATAAATTTCTGTGGCTTGTGGCAATAATATAGAATTGTACATGATCAAAGTTGATTTTAGCTTGGGATTTACATTATAAGAAAGAAAGACTGACAGTGACATATTAGGTTGGTTACAAATTGGTTCAACTTATTCACATCTGTAAAATACAGGCCTAGGTGATATCTCTGGGAGTGGTTTTGATGTATTACATGTTGCTTTATTTTTGCATGGTGAGGTTGACATTTACATGGAATTGCCCTTTTATAACATGATTAAGAATATCACGTTATGCTAGTATGCACGCCGTTATGCAAATAAAGGAGAGCTCCGTTGAGCCCATTGAGTGTGTACATTTCGTTACAAATTTTAAGATGATCTCATGGAAATCTGTGAATAAACACAGTCTTGAGACTCAAGTCAGTGACGGGAAGATCAGACTTTCAGACTTTATCAGACGTTTTAAAGATGGAACTACAGAAAAATACCCAAAACTTTGATATGATTATGAACACAAGAGGAGGGTTAAATCTCAGACTTTTATAATAAGGTGTTCCACATGCACAAAAAAGTGCCCTTTTTTCCCCCCAGAGCACTTGCTCCCCAAAATGTCTGTGCACACCACTGCTGTACGTAGTCTAAAGCAGGGCTTATCAAACTGTTTACCAAGAACCCATTTAACTGCAAAATAAATTCCACAGCTACTCAGTACAGATTTATTTGATGAACATAATCCAACTATTGAAATACTAAACTCATTATTTACATATGTACAATAATATTCTGGCTATTTGTTGGAGCCATACATTGTTTATAGGTTAAATTGAATCCATTTGAATCCAAGCGACCAGTCAAACAGCTTAATGAGAACGCAATAATAAATACAGCAGAGTATATGATAGTGGGTTGTGATTTCCACTATGATAACAAAATAAAAAAAAAAAAATTTAAAAATCATGGGCCTAAGGCATTTCATCAGAGATCCCCAGGAGTTCCCTGCCTGCACTTTGAGAACCACTGGTCTTGGGAAGGCAGTGAGTTATGATGCATGGAAATTAATCTCTTTAATGAAGCACAAGCAGACACAATATTAATTCAGGGATGTTTATTGTATTTGTCAATACACATCTGCAGTGCCTTTCTGGCTAAACAATTATTTAAATAGATTTTTTTGGGGGGCTTTTTTCACCTTTATTGGATAGGACAGCATAGAGACAGATCAGGAAATGACCTTGTGTTGGAATCAAACCCAACTCCCTGGATTTATGGCATGGCGCCTTATCCACCTGAGCCACGACGCCCCATTTAAATAGAGTTTATATAAAATCCAGTGCAAATGATTTTGTGAGACAGTTTCAGCCATACTTCGACAAAGAACAATCAGTGGTCAAATTATCACACGTTGTTTTTTTTTTTTTTTTTCCAGTTCAGCTGGAAGAATCAGCTGCTGTTGCTGAGCTGAGCCAAATGATCTGACTGGCTCACCATGCACTCTCACACAGCCACATCAATGCACATGTGCACAGATTATCCTGAAATCCCAATAATCTGTCAATTACATCATCAAATCCCTGCTGCTCTCTCTGTCCTCCTTTCCCCTGCTTAGTTTTTGGTATCTCATTCTCGTCCCTACACTCTCCGAAAATAAAGTATATTATTTCAAAGACCTATATCGACAGCGTTGTAAAATTTATTCTCAAGCTAACATTGTGTTCTGATTCTGTGAAGTGTTCCCTGTTCAGAACACTATGCAGAGGCTCAAGGTATAGCATACAATGATGCAATGAGGTTGCTGCTTTGTGTCCCTAGGTGGCATAGTGCTAGTCAGTTGTTTGTGTCCAACAGAGTGCCTACTTGTGAGCCACTCTTAAGACAGCTGATGTTTAGTTTTATGTGTCGCCTGGACAAGTCAGAGAACCACATAATTGAAGCCCTAGTCAGCCCGTTGGAAAGCTGCTATAGATTCACTTCTAGGTTAAAGTGGCATTGGTGCAATAGCCTGTATATCTTGTAATTTGGGGTGGCACGGTGGTGTAGTGGTTAGCGCTGTCACCTCACAGCAAGAAGGTCCGGGTCCAAGCCCCGTGGCCGGCGAGGGCCTTTCTGTGTGGAGTTTGCATGTTCTCCCCGTGTCCGCATGGGTTTCCTCCGGGTGCTCCGGTTTCCCCCACAGTCCAAAGACATGCAGGTTAGGTTAACTGGTGACTCTAAATTGACCGTAGGTGTGAATGTGAGTGTGAATGGTTGTCTGTGTCTATGTGTCAGCCCTGTGATGACCTGGCGACTTGTCCAGGGTGTACCCCGCCTTTCGCCCGTAGTCAGCTGGGATAGGCTGCAGCTTGCCTGCGACCCTGTAGAACAGGATAAAGCAGCTACAGATAATGAGATGAGATGAGATCTTGTAATTTGCACATTTTTTGTATTTTTGTATTTTCTTTTTATACTATTTATACTGTATGATGTGTTATATGGACCTGTGTCTGCAATAAAGCTTAGAAATTGTGTCTTTAGGGGTACAACGGCTCATCACTGGAGCAGTACCCTCTAAGGTACTTACAGTGCTCAGCGTAAATGAGTACACCCCCTTTGAAAAGTAACATTTTAAACAATATCTCACAAACAATTTCCAAAATGCTGACAAGACAAAGTTTAAGATAACATCTGTTTAACTTATAACGTGAAAGTAAGGTTAATAATATAACTTATTAACCTTATATAAGTGAAATAGGGCTCGTCCTGTATTTCCCTTTAATGTGTGTAAGAACGTGTCCATGTTGTCGTTTTCCCACCCCTCCCTCTATCCTTTCGTATTCTCATGCTCTCTTATTCTTTCACTCACTCACACACATACACACACCACTGCAGTTGGATTCTGGACCATGTGCCTGTGGGTTCGGAGCTCGGGGGGAAAAAAACCCCTAGAGGCCCCAAAGCGGCAGGCTACGTAACTTACCCCTGGCACCACCATTCTTTATCATCATCATCATCTTCTTCTTCTCTCTCTCTCTTCAACCAATCCTAACAGCAGAACCTGAAATGACTCTGTCCTCATTCACTGTCTGTGTTACCCTTTAAAACCCAATTTATCATCCTGAAAAGTCCAGCTATTAGCGATAATTATTAGTTATATTGAAGAAAATAATACAGTGCTGAGCGTAAATGAGTACACCCCCTTTGAAAAGTAACATTTTAAACAATATCTCAATGAACACAAACAATTTCCAAAATGTTGACAAGACAAAGTTTAATATAACATCTGTTTAACTTATAACGGGAAAGTAAGGTTAATAATATAACTTAGATTACACATTTGTTCAGTTTTACTCAAATTAGGGTGGTGCAAAAATGAGTACACCCCACAACAAAAACTACTACATCTAGTACTTTGTATGGCCTCCATGATTTTTAATGACAGCACCAAGTCTTCTAGGCATGGAATGAACAAGTTGGCGACATTTTGCAACATCAATCTTTTTCCATTCTTCAACAATGACCTCTTTTAGTGACTGGATGCTGGATGGGGAGTGATGCTCAACTTGTCTCTTCAGAATTCCCCCAAAAAATAATTTCTTTACACCACAAAAGTGAAGGCTACAAGAAGATCAGCAAAGCTTTACTTATCAGTCAGAATACTGTAGCAAAAGTGGTACAAAAATTTAAGAAAGATGGAACTGCAACCATCTCACAGAGACGTCCAGGTCGTCCACAGAAGTTAACACCTCGACAGGAGCGTCTTCTGATGAGAAGGGTTGAAGAAAATCGGCATGCAAGTTCACTGCAGTTATCTAAAGAAGTAGAAAGCCAAACTGGGGTGACTATTTCCTGTGACGCAATACGGCGTACACTGCAGAGGAATGGCATGCATGGATGCCGTTCACGAAAGAAGCCTCTCCTAAATCCCAGGCACAAAAAAGCCCGCCTAGAGTTTGCCAGGGCCCATGCTGACAAAGATGAAGACTACTGGGACTCTATACTCTGGAGTGATGAGACCAAGATAAATGTTTTTGGAACTGATGGCTTCAAAACTGTATGGCGTGGCAAAGGTGAGGAATACAAAGAAAAATGCATGGTGCCTACAGTGAAACATGGTGGTGGCAGCGTCCTTATGTGGGGCTGCATGAGTGCTGCTGGTGTTGGGGAGCTGCATTTCATTGATGGCATCATGAATTCACAGATGTATTGCTCCGTACTGAAAGAGAAGATGCTACCATCATCCCATGCCCTTGGTCGTCGTGCACTTTTCCAACATGACTAAACACACATCTATCCCCAGTGAGCAAGCCTGTGGCGACGGTGGCAAGGAAAAACTCCCTCAGACGACATGAGGAAGAAACCTCGAGAGGAACCAGACTCAAAAGGGAACCCATCCTCATTTGGGCAACAACAGACAATATGACTCTTACATTAACAGTTTTAACATGAAGTCAGTTTCGTTGATGTTATAAACTCTTCATTGATGGAAACTTGAGTGCAAAACTGTTCATGACAACGGCAGTCCTAAAGTTAGCAAGTCAACTGTAGTCCTCAGCCATAAAAGCATGACTGTAAGTGTCCAGAGCGTCCTCCAGGTGTAACTTTCAACTGCCCGTATGGGACCGTCCTCCACATATACTGCTTAGGAACAGATATGTACCTTTTTGACCCTAAAAAGGTACACATTATTCATTATTAGACCTTGAGGTCTAATAATAAGCCCTAAGGGGTACATTAGTGTAGATTCTACCATAGGGTACAGAAATAGACTCCTAGTGTACCCCTATTTCTCACAGTGTAGAATGGAGGTGATGGCAGCTAGTCCTAAAGTTAGCAAGTCAACTGTAGTCCTCAGCCATAAAAGCATGATTGTAAGTGTCCAGAGCATCTTCCAAGTGTGACTTTCAACTGTCTGTATGGGACCGTCCTCCACATATACTGCTTAGGAACAGATATGTACCTTTTTGACCCTAAAAAGGTACACATTATTCATTATTAGACCTTGAGGTCTAATAATAAGCCCTAAGAGGTACATACTAGACAGGACATTTTAAGGCACCTACAGGAAGTCCAACAGAGTACTGTAAATATTTATTAATGTGTCTGCCAAATGCCATGAATGCATATGTAAATTAATTGCATGTAAGAGAAGAAGGTAAGAGAAGACGATTTGGTGAGGGCGTCTCATAGAGAATGTCAGTTCACTGCTGCTGTTTTAAACTCAGCAGTATGACACACACTGAATATATATATAAAATATTTATGACTGATCACCTTTATCCTGTGATGAAACATTTCGATCCTAATTGGAGTGGTTTCTATCAAGATGATCCCACCCCCTTCCCCAGGGCTAGAGTGCTCACTGACTGTGATCTCCAACACCATCATCAAAACACCAACTGAAAGAACGGCGTATATTGAAGAATCTCTAGAACAGTTCCAGAGACGTGCAGAAAAATGCCAAGGAGCACTGAAGCTGTTCTGGTGGCTCATGGTAGCGCCACATCTTACTTAGACACTAAATCAGGTCAGCACGCTTAGGCCTGGTTAATGCATGATGCGGAAAAGCAGACAGGTGGTATAATGCTTAAATGCATACCTCTGCTTACTAGCAAGTGACCTGAATTCCCTTTCTACCTCGTCCACTTTGTTTAATTAGGCTTTGACTTATCCAGTGTTCCTCTTTTTTTTTTTTTGAACATTTCACCAGTAAAACTGCCATTAAAAATATTAGCAATATCTCATCTCAATAAGTAATTGGGGGAAAAATAATGTACAACAATATGGGGACAGCAGATTCTGTAATTTGTCAACTGTTCATTGTTGGATAAAGCCTTAATGGTCCCTGAGAAAATATGTGTGGCTGCCTGGGAAAAAACCCTCACATGGTGAACTATTTGACATTTTTCTGCTGTACATGATTATGAAAAACTATAAGCTTTCCTAACATGGTTCTCTTTTGCAAGCTCAATAAATAAATAAGGCTCTTCAACAACTTTCACAAAAAAAAAGTAAATATTTCCATGTAATTTTGGTGAAATACATTTTATATATTAACACGAAGTTGTCAAAGTACGTCTTCATCTTTTTTTGCCTTCTGCTAAAATTTAACATATGTTTCCAGGTAGCTATGAACCTCAGTGTGTAATCTGCAGTCCAGTCGGTGTTCGGTGTTTTTAAAATGTAACAAAATATATATACAGTTTGTGAACCCTTGAGAATTTTCTATATTTCTGCATGGGCGGCACGGTGGTGTAGTGGTTAGCGCTGTCGCCTCACAGCAAGAAGGTCCGGGTTCGAGCCCCGTGGCCGGTGAAGGCCTTTCTGTGTGGAGTTTGCATGTTCTCCCCGTGTCCGCGTGGGTTTCCTCCGGGTGCTCCGGTTTCCCCCACAGTCCAAAGACATGCAGGTTAGGTTAACTGGTGACTCTAAATTGACCATAGGTGTGAATGTGAGTGTGAATGGTTGTCTGTGTCTATGTGTCAGCCCTGTGATGACCTGGCGACTTGTCCAGGGTGTACCCCGCCTTTCGCCCGTAGTCAGCTGGGATAGGCTCCAGCTCGCCTGCGACCCTGTAGAACAGGATAAAGCGGCTAGAGATAATGAGATGAGATTATGATACATCTACAGTAAGCCTTTCTGAGATTAGAAAGCGTATCAGTGCCTTTACACTGCCAAAGGGTTTTGAACACCCATAAATGCTACACAGACCAAAATTGTTATATTTAGTGTTTAATAGGGCCCAAAATAAGTGATTTATTAAGAATCAAGTGCACTTCAAAGATAAACCAATGACATCTATACATAAATAAGTCAGAGACCGTGACAACTGTGAGACAGATACACTGTGTGTGTTGGGTGTGTGTGTTGCAAGCGCTTAATCAGAGTTATCCAGATCTCTGCTATTTCTGGGGGCAGCCATGGCCTAAAGGTTAGAGACCAAAAGGTCTGGAATCAAAAGGTCACCAGTTCAATTCGCTGGACCAGCAGGAAATGTGTGTGGGGGGAGTGAATGAACAGCACTTTCCCCTCCATCTACATCCATGTCTGAAGTACTACTCTTAAAGCGCATATCCTGGACCAATTTTGTTTTTTTTTTATATGAAAGTATGTCTCTTTACATACTCATCCAGAAGGGTAATTTTGCACAAGGCCATCTGTCTACAGCAGAAAAAAATAAAATAACAAAACGTGTCTGGAAAAATCCCAAGGGAGTCTGGAGCCAGATTCGTGACGTCACCTGCGGAAGCGCCAGCAGGCTGCACGAGCTTTGCACGGTTTCAGTGCACAGCCTGTGTAGACCAAGCGCTCCCATTTCTCTCTCATTGTCCGGTCTTTTGGAAAACGATGAGTACTAATCTCATCAAGATTGGTGTTGCTACCATACCTGTCAACCCTCCCGTTTTTCCCGGGAAATCCCTTATTTTGACTTATTTCCCGCTGTCTTCCCGTTTTTTTATTTTCCCGAAAATATCCCGTATTTTGACATTATATAAAAGTCCCATATTTTCACAATATAAAAAAGTCTGTAGGTCCAGAATACATGACGCGCCTCTGACAGGAGTTTACAGCAGGAAGTCGGGCCATGAATTCACGTCCCCGCCCTCTCAGGCATCAGTAATTACAGAACTATGTCCGGAGGCGAGGCTGAACAAGTGATTAGGTCCAGTGTTGCCAGATTGGGCGGTTTCAAGTGCATTTTGGCGGGTTTTGAACATATTTTGGGCTGGAAAACATCAGCAGTATCTGGCAACACTGATTAGGTGTCTGAGGTGAAGATGGCGATGCTAATAGCTAAGAAAAACATTAGCCTCTCTTTCTTTGATGATTTCAACAAGTGCGTGGCTGGAATGTTCCCAGACTCTTCCATCGCAAAGAAATTTTCCATGGGGAAAACGAAAGCCTCCCAAATAACCAAAGGTAAGCTACACGTTTACATTATGTCCTGGCTAAGACCTCATAAATAGCCTAGTGTAAACTAATTGGTGTATTAACTGTTTTATCTACTCATTGTCTATTTTATTTTCTATCTGAAACTTACTCATTTTAAATCACTCTTGGTTTAATATTTTATATTACTCTTTATTACTCTATCTATCTATCTATCTATCTATCTATCTATCTATCTATCTATCTATCTATCTATCTATCTATCTATCTATCTATCTATCTATCTATCTATCTATCTATCTATCTATCTATCTATCTATCTATCTATCTATCTATCTATCTATCTATCTATCTATCTATCTATCTAGTGTTCCGAGGCCATGATTATGGTAAAACCATAATAAATTGCAATGGAATTGAATTTATTGACTGGTTATATAATGACCTTTCTTATTTTAACATAAGATACGTATTTTAGCCCTTAATTTGGGAAATAACTGGTACCACTGAAAGCAAATAAAAATAAATGTATAGTTTATTCACAAATGCACTCTATAAACCATAAGCATATTGAGTTTGGGTCTTGGCTATCACCAACATGCACCAGAGTCCAGGAAATCACAAATACTAGATAGAAAATTGCCCCCCATTCAACTACACACCCACTTTTGGTGAAGGGTATGACTTTCCGAAATTTTCCCTTATTTTGAGTTAAAAATCTGGGAAAAATCCCTTTTTTTCAAACCTCAAAGTTGACAGGTATGGTTGCTACACCCTCCTACGATACATCTGTTAACCATTTTAATAATTACGTGATAACGTTGAAGAAATTTGCAGAAAACCACCAGGTCGTTGTCTCATAAACAAACCAGCGCTGATGTAGGATTCAGAGGGAGGCGTCCCGCACGCGACGTCATGAAAATCAATATTTGCTGGGAAATCCAAATGCCAAGTTTTTTCAGAGGCGGACCAATTCGCCTCAAATGGCTTGATTTCAACTGAATTTTTCTGGTATTGCGCAAGGTAAAAAAAAAATTGCACAAAATGCAAAATGTGACAGATATTTGACCAAAGTTTAATATAAAATAGGAGAATTATACTGATCTTGGTCCTGAATTTACCCGTGATATGCACTTTAAGCAAGGTACCAAACACACAACTGGGTGCTGTAGTGCAGCTGTCCACTGCTGTGTGTGTGTGTGTGTGTTCACTGCTTCACATGGGCAAAAAAAAAAAATTTCACTGTTCTGTAAAATGATATGTGCCAAATAAAGACTTAGTCAAGGTATTCAGCAAAGTTAGCAAAACAATGATGATTAAACGACATTAACAATTCATTAACAGAAAATCTGTACTATTTTGACTCACTGGGTCTGTTAGCACCATATTACTCTGCACAATTTTGCATGTTAATTCAGATATTAATCATATTAAGATTTTGGCAGAAGCAATGGAAGCAATCCAGCTACAGTGTGATAACCATGAAAATTGAATGAAGCTTTTGTGGAACACAATATAGATGGGATGTTACTGATGGCAGTAGCATAATATTGCTAGTAAATTAACTCTTCTGTGATAAAGTATTGAAATGGCTTGTGTTGGATCTAAATTATATCAGGTCAATGTGTAAGGGAGATGCCTAGCTGATGATGCACAACGGTGCAGGAAAATATATCAGATTCAGAATTGATTACGGTACTTTTATTTAAACAATCGTTTTCTTTAACAGCTGATAACAAAATTATTGACAATTACATTTTTATTTGTTGATACATTTTTCTGTTCTTCCATTTTATTAATAATTTATCCGTCTGTCAGGAGGTTAGGCCCAACCCGTAGTCAGTCATTACACAGATTGTTACAGAAGCTGTCGCTGGTTAAAAGGCAAAACACATTGACGTGTTTCAGCTGTTTGTTACCACAATGAAATAATTTGAAAATCCAGACAGCAGAACACTTATGAAGTCTGAAACTTTCAACATCACACAAACAAACTCAATCGGCAAGCCTTCTGTTTTCATTTCATTTCATTTCATTTTCAGGATGGCGGTTATCATCTGCTTAAGATTTAAACAGGAAACGCAGCTTGGGTATTTGATGAAAACCATCAACTATAGTATGGAAAAACAGCTATGATAAATATTTGTTTGCTTCATGAATGCTGTTTAGTTGCAAGTTCCTGGGCCAATGTAGGCATTAGCGATTAATTTATTTAGCCATCAATTTGTATAGTTCTTAACTGATCAATAGGCCATTTGCAGGAATTGGTCACGTGTCAATTTTCCCCATAGTAACAAGCCCGTGGTGGGCAAGCTAACTTGACATTCCTTGACAACTGTAAGAGTTGACTGGCGATGCGAAGCAATCCATTTCTATAATAGCTGTTTTTACCTTTTCGACTGTCTTTTTTGACCCGAATTTTCGTGTGTACTTGGAAAAAGTTTGTGGTTTTAACTTCTGTCGTAAGTTAAAGCGAATCATTGGGGAATAAATCTGCTTCTTATCAGCTAAAAATACATCTACAGATACATCTGTATTTATTTTCAAGAATCTTCACACATTAAGCGAATGATAAAGGTAGAAAAGGAGAAATTATAAGGTTATAAACATACCTGAGAAATCCGCCATTTCGCACGTGAATTTCTTTCGGCGGCGACCAACTTGAGTCCAAAAACCTCTCTTTTACGGCCAATGATTCGCTTTAACTTACGACAGAAGTTAAAACCACAAACTTTTTCCAAGTACACACGAAAATTCAGGTAAAAAAAGACAGTCAGAAAGGTAAAAACAGCTATTATAGAAATGGATTGCTTCGCATCGCCAGTCAAACTCTTACGATTGTCAAGGAATGTCAAGTTAGCTTGCCCACCACGGGCTTGTTGCTATGGGGAAAATTGACACGTGACCAATTCCTGCAAATGGCCTATTAAGCAATTGTTCCTTTTGCCAATTAGGGAAACTAATTCTTAGTACAAATTACTCCATGGCATTCGTGTATATTGTGAAAAGTGTTATCTGCTTGATTAAACATAGGGTTGTGTTATGCAATTCATTCTGTTCCCAGTTGTTCTTGTGTCACCTTCTAACAAGATATAACCAGTCCTGCCGAGGGGTATTCACTGAATTCACATACACAGCATTCTATGAACAGAACACTCAAAGTATCTCAAAGCTGCCTGGTGAAGTTTGAAATGATTGATGTGCACATGGGTGCTTCAGGCTGTGTGGACTTTATCAATGCTGCACTTTTACTGTACAATTTTTTTTCCTCAGCAACTGTTTTACTCGTGTGTATATACACATGGTACAAATACTTACCTGTAAGAGAAATGGTTGATTAGTGGATATAATCAGCTTTGAGGCCCTGAGACACCCTCTACACAGAATGTGTGTGTGTGTGTGTGTGTGTGTGTGTGTGTGTGTGTGTGTGTGTGTGTGTGTATGAGGGAGTGAAAGTCAGAGAGAGAGAGACACACACTCACTGACAGCCTCAGGAGTCACATGTCCTCCATCAGTGTAAAAGGCCTTGGAACAGCTGAAAATAAGTGCTGATGGAATATGAACGGCTGTGATCATTCATTTCAGCACAGGCTGGTATATCATATAGCAGGTGTGCTGAGGAGAAAGAGCAAAATACAACCCTGATTCCAAAAAAGTTGGGACAAAGTACAAATTGTAAATAAAAACGGAATGCAATGATGTGGAAGTTTCAAAATTCCATATTTTATTCAGAATAGAACATAGATGACATATCAAATGTTTAAACTGAGAAAATGTATCATTTAAAGAGAAAAATTAGATGATTTTAAATTTCATGACAACAACACATCTCAAAAAAGTTGGGACAAGGCCATGTTTACCACTGTGAGACATCCCCTTTTCTCTTTACAACAGTCTGTAAACGTCTGGGGACTGAGGAGACAAGTTGCTCAAGTTTAGGGATAGGAATGTTAACCCATTCTTGTCTAATGTAGGATTCTAGTTGCTCAACTGTCTTAGGTCTTTTTTGTCGTATCTTCCGTTTTATGATGCGCCAAATGTTTTCTATGGGTGAAAGATCTGGACTGCAGGCTGGCCAGTTCAGTACCCGGACCCTTCTTCTACGCAGCCATGATGCTGTAATTGATGCAGTATGTGGTTTGGCATTGTCATGTTGGAAAATGCAAGGTCTTCCCTGAAAGAGACGTCATCTGGATGGGAGCATATGTTGCTCTAGAACCTGGATATACCTTTCAGCATTGATGGTGTCTTTCCAGATGTGTAAGCTGCCCATGCCACACGCACTAATGCAACCCCATACCATCAGAGATGCAGGCTTCTGAACTGAGCGCTGATAACAACTCGGGTCGTCCTTCTCCTCTTTAGTCCGAATGACACGGCATCCCTGATTTCCATAAAGAACTTCAAATTTTGATTCGTCTGACCACAGAACAGTTTTCCACTTTGCCACAGTCCATTTTAAATGAGCCTTGGCCCAGAGAAGACGTCTGCGCTTCTGGATCACGTTTAGATATGGCTTCTTCTTTGAACTATAGAGTTTTAGCTGGCAACAGCGGATGGCATGGTGAATTGTGTTCACAGATAATGTTCTCTGAAAATATTCCTGAGCCCATTTTGTGATTTCCAATACAGAAGTATGCCTGTATGTGATGCAGTGCCGTCTAAGGGCCCGAAGATCACGGGCACCCAGTATGGTTTTCCAGCCTTGACCCTTACGCACAGAGATTCTTCCAGATTCTCTGAATCTTTTGATGATATTATGCACTGTAGATGATGATATGTTCAAACTCTTTGGAATTTTACACTGTCGAACTCCTTTCTGATATTGCTCCACTATTTGTCGGCGCAGAATTAGGGGGATTGGTGATCCTCTTCCCATCTTTAATTCTGAGAGCCGCTGCCACTCCAAGATGCTCTTTTTATACCCAGTCATGTTAATGACCTATTGCCAATTGACCTAATGAGTTGCAGTTTGGTCCTCCAGCTGTTCCTTTTTGGTACCTTTAACTTTTCCAGCCTCTTATTGCCCCGTCCCAACTTTTTTGAGATGTGTTGCTGTCATGAAATTTCAAATGAGCCAATATTTGGCATGAAATTTCAAAATGTCTCACTTTCGACATTTGATATGTTGTCTATGTTCTATTGTGAATACAATATCAGTTTTTGAGATTTGTAAATTATTGTATTCCATTTTTATTTACAATTTGTACTTTGTCCCAACTTTTTTGGAATTGGGGTTGTATCCTACGGCGTTGGGTCAATAATTGATAATCTTAGAAATCATGATTATCTGGGTTAACATTTCCACTATCTTTCTTTCTCATATTCATAATATTTTCTAACAGCTCAGCTTTCTAGAAGAGTTTTCTACTTTATTTCACTATTCCCCTTATTTAGACATTCCCACAGTTGGTTCATGCAGTATGCTATCATTAATTAACTAACGATATATAATTAATTATAATTATATAATTCAATATTATGTGGACTAAATTTATATATAACTGTGTTGCAGATGGGCGGCACGGTGGTGTAGTGGTTAGCGCTGTCGCCTCACAGCAAGAAGGTCCGGGTTCGAGCCCCGTGGCCGGCGAGGGCCTTTCTGTGTGGAGTTTGCATGTTCTGTCCGTGTGGGTTTCCTCCGGGTGCTCCGGTTTCCCCCACAGTCCAAAGACATGCAGGTTAGGTTAACTGGTGACTCTAAATTGACCGTAGGTGTGAATGGTTGTCTGTGTCTATGTGTCAGCCCTGTGATGACCTGGCGACTTGTCCAGGGTGTACCCCGCCTTTTGCCCGTAGTCAGCTGGGATAGGCTCCAGCTTGCCTGCGACCCTGTAGAACAGGATAAAGCGGCTAGAGATGATGAGATGAGATGAGAATAATGTGTTGCAGATGAATTGTAGTTAAACATCATGTACTGCAGTTTTACACATTTTATCCTGCTTACACACACACACACACACACCATCATTGAATGTATAAATCAGTCAATAGGGTGATTGGTTCTGTTACACCATCCCCTAATGCTAGTCAGCATGAACAGGTAAAATAGGAAATGAGTCTACAATACAATTACAGCAATTACTGATTATAACTGATCATGAGTCAATTAATGGAATTATCTTTACGAACTATTCATTCTTAGCAGAAGTTAGTCAAGGGTATAATTATATTATATCATTATCAGACACAGATTATAACGTAAGCATTGCGGCAGCACAGTGGTGTAATAGCTAGTGTTACTGCCTCACAGCTCCAGGGTCCCTGGTTTGATCCTGAGCTCGGGTTACTGTTGGTGTGGATTTTTGCATGTTCTCCGCATGCCTGTGTGGGATTCCTCTGGCTTCTCCAGTTTCTTCTGACCTCATAAAAAAAAACCAAGCCAGTAGTTGGGCTGATGACTTGAAATTGCACCGAGGTGTAAATGCATGTGTGCATGATGCCCTGCTCTGGATAAAGCGGTTACAGAAGATTAATGAAGGACAGTAAGCATCAATGACACTCAGAGCACACTGTAACTGAATTTCCATAATGATCATATTGATCTGATTAGATCTATATTATTGTCCAGGGTCTCGTGTCCGATCATCCGAAAAGAGATAATGGGAACATGGTGAATCAGCTCATGATGGCTGGGACTCAAAGTTAAATATGGAGTCCACGATTCTGGAGAAAGATTGCTGATATTTGAGTTCAACAGCCAAACAAATACACAGCTCCAGTCAGTGCTCCTTCAGAAGCTCCGCCCCCAAAATTCATGGACACACATTACCAAGGCAACAACACTAACAGCTGGGCTGGAATAGGTGGACTCTATCATCAGCTATAAATCGGAACAGTTTATTTCATCTTTTGGGCAAAGACTGAGAGCCAGTGCTTCACATCGGCAGTGGAGATGCTCTAGACGTTCCAGCTTTATATGGCATGGAAGTGTCTCTTTCTCATAAGAAACATCTATATAATAAGCAGCAAAGTTTGTTTGTTTGTCTTGAGCTAACGTCGCCATTTCTTGATGGATTTTCACCAACTTTGGCAAGTAGGTCCGGGGACAACCCGGAATTTTGCAGATATAAACAAAATTCATATACAGGCCCCAAGGAGGTCCCTGAGGAAGGCACAACATCCACCCACCCCCTCCCTCAATGCCTTTCACGTTACATTTATCAACACAATCAATCAACAGGTCTTCACTAAACTTGGCACGTAGGTACAGGAGATAGCCACAATGTGGCAGAACTCAGAAATTCCATATGTGGGCCCCAGGGGGCCACGGTGGGCCCCTGGGTGGTGGATGTTTGGATTTTTGTTTGTCTTGGGTTAACATCACCATTTCTCAACGGATCTTCACCAAATTTGACACGGAAGTCTGGGGGTAACCCAGAATTTTGCAAAACCTGGGCAACGCCGGGTAACCTGCTAGTTATAATATAAAACATCATCAAATGAATGACATACAAGTACAGGATTCAAAATACAACAGAGTAAAAACTAGCTAACGAAAGTTTGTTGTTTTGATTGTTTTTACAAAACTACAGTGACCAAAGATAGGACTGTAGGTTTGCAGCTCAGCTAACAAGAAAGGTAAATGTTACCTGGCATAGCATTTCATTGCATTACAGGCACGTTTATCCAGAATGACATACAACAGGACCCTGACATACCCACAAGCAGTGGGCAGCCTGGCTCACAAGCAAGGTGCCTTGCTCAAGGGCACTTCAGCCATTCCTCCTGGTCCAGGGAATCAAACCAGTGACTTTTTGGTCCCAAAGCTGCTTCTCTAACCTTTAGGCCCAATATTACGCATCAATCCAAATAATCTTACTTTATCATTCAAATTATTTTTTACACCGTTTTGATTGGCTAAGCGAACTGCAAATAACTGCCTACACATAATGGTCTGCTCATGTGCAGTTACTTCACACTTTCGTCAACATGGCTCATTTCCCTAAACTGACAGACAATGAGTTGGCTTCTTTAACTGAAAGCAAAAACAGTGAAAACACAAAAAAATCTTGTCACACAAACTTTATAATCAGTATTTAAAAAAAAAAAATTTGAATGATTAAACAATTCTTGAACTCAGTTTTCACAAAATATTGTGCTTTGTTACTGTCTCACAATCAATCATTTGCCTCTGCCTTTGGCATTGGCAAATAATTGCTTGCTCACCACTAACAAATCACGATATTTTGTTCAACCTCATCCAATAATTGCTTAGTGTTAGCAAACTTGTGTTTTTAGGACTTTATGGCTTTAAAACTCTTAGCAAACACTGTACGGACAAATACCATGACAGAGTGAGCAATGACCCAGCAAGTAATCTAACTAACGTTAGCTAGCTTGTGGGTTGACAAACAGTTGCTACAGCTACTGCTGTGAAGCTGACATGCAGCGAGGACGAGACGATTTCCCAGAGCCAGCACACCAGCTTCAGACAGCCATACTCACAACTCTCCTGCTACTGTAAACTAAGAGAACCCTTTATTCGTCACATGCACACTTCAAGCACAGTGAAATTCATCCTCTCAGATTTAACCCATCTGAAGCAATGAACACATGCACACACTCAGAGCAGTGGGCAGCCACACCAGAGCGCCAGGTACCTTGCTCAAGGGCACCTCGGCCCAAGGCCGCCCCACGTCAACCTAACTGCATGTCTTTGGATTGTGGGGGAAGCACCCGGAGGAAACCCACGCAGACACGGGGAGAACATGCAAACTCCACACAGAAAGGCCCTCGCCGGCTGCTGGGTTCGAACCCAGAACCTTCTTGCTGTGAGGCGACAGCGCTAACCACTACACCACCGTGCCGCCGAAGTTACTTTAGCTAACTTCACAATCACAGCATATCGTGTCAAACTAGAAAGTAAGCTGAATGTCCGTGGGCAAGTAATTTAATGCCACCTGACACAAATGTGACTCAGGTACCTGCTTGCTCGCTAACCAGTTGGGATTAGCTATCAAACAGGACCGGTGCCCTACTGGTTCTGATGTTACCAACCTGTCAAGCAAAAACAGCAACCTCTACATCCATCTTCATACCTTTCAACTCTCTGAGCTTTCTCCACCATTGGAAAGCATCACCGGTGTTTACGCATCTCTTCACCCTTACCTGATTACAGCATTTCTTTTTCCATTTTTGTTCTTCTGACCTTCTCTTTTTCCTGTTTCTCAGCCATCTCTCCCTTTTGACATTGCAATTATATTGTGGAGTTCAGCACGTTAGCATATGCCAGATTTACCATCCCTCTTGCTCCTACTGCCCCCTTTTCCCCCATCTCTCCTCCACCTCCCCTCCCCTCCCCTTCCCCCGTCCTGCACACAAGCACAAACGCCCCCTGTTGCTTATTGGCTTGAATAGTGTTATGTGGCTCGATCTGAGCCACTTTGTTTGTTTCAGAGCCAGAACTTTGCACAAACACCAGATTTTTTTTAGCACACACACACACAGAACGGACAGCTAACAGAGCATGAGCAGATAGCCGGCGAATTTGACAAAAAGTGTATTGGACCAGAATCACTAATTGCAACTATAAATCTCAGACACCATCGATGCTGCCAAGTGCTTCATACTGTCTCTTTCTTACAGTTGAAAGAGGACCAAAACGTTGATACGTTGATTTGACTGATTATGAAACCTCTTCCATCAGCTAGAAAAACTACCCTTGCTTTCCCTGAACACATAGTATTATCAAAGTATTGTAGTTTTACATAGAAACAAAGGAACTTCTGATAAGCACATGAAAGCACTAAACATTGATGTATAACCAGAGCGAATCAAGCGATTTGTCAGCTTTAGAAGACAAACACACTTTTGAACTCTTAGAGTTTTGTTTGATGTTGGTTTTACTTTGACAGTTTAATTTATGATTATCATTTTTCATAGGAAAAGAAGAAATGATGAAAGTAAAGTGAGTGAAATGAGTAAAGTGAATAGAAGAGTGACAGCTTATGGAGATGAGCATGTCAAGGGATTTCCATGAAGTTTATCGAGTGTATCCTGGAAACCTGATGTACCACCCACTCCTATATATAGTTATCTGTTTGTGTGGTGATTGTGCAACTGAAAATCGTGTGTGTGTGTGTGTCTGTTTGATTAGGGGAGACTTGCTCTCCAGAAAAGAGATCTCTGGAGAGAGTACTGGCACTGGATGAGTGACATGAGACCTGACTAGACTTGAGTAACTCTACTGAAACAGTAAACTTAAGCAACATCAAGACTTGCAAAAGGGAGTGTGAGGTATAATCGGGGACAGGACAGTCACGGAAAACCTGGGCCTGGACTAGGCTAAATGTAGCAGCACATTTAGTATCGGGGCTCATCTTTCAGGAGTTAAAATACATATGAAAACAATGAATACATACAGTATATTCATACAAACACACACATTCTCCATGCAGTAGTTGGAACAATGGTTTATAATTGGAACAGTTTTTAAATAGTTACGCAATGTTAAAATGTAGAACTGTGGAAAAGTGGATCTGTTTGTGTGCTGTGTTCTTATTGGCTGTTCAATTGGACTGAGCTTGCAGGATATACTCACTAAGAGAGAGAATAAGCACACACACACACACACACACACACACACAGACAGTTCTGCAGCTAAAGTATGACTGCTGACTCACCAACTGCAAACAGTGCCAGTTGGGCTTCAGGCCATTTGACAGAGAAAGAAGACCAAAGACACACAGACACACACACACACGTGAGAGAGAGAGATTTCCACAAAATTAGCTATACGTATTGCTATGCACAGTGTTGCTATGCCTACACCATATACTAACACCAACACTAAACATAACCCCTAACTGAACATTATATCTAACTCCACTGGTCACCCCCCGACAGCAACTTGAGCTGTTATGATGTTTTATGGTTTGTTTTAGTCTCTCTGTGTGACTGCTTTGCCATACACAGTATGTACATACATTTCCACTCGTATCAGATCAAGTATGGACGCAAAATTGTGGATCTTTCCATTACACTGAACTCATTAGACTTGACCTATAAAAGAATACAGACACTCCAGTTACAAGATATACAATCTAGATGAGGGGCCTTCAACCAAGGTTGGGATACAGGCCCAGCAAAGTGTTTCTGTGGATTATAACATGAAAAAACTGGCCTTAGCTTGACGATGTTAAACATGAAACATCATGATTGTAGTAGATCCTCTGTTACGACTAATGACTCAATTTATCAAGCAACAAGGCAGCTCTTTTTATTACAATTTACCTTGTCTGGTCTTGTTAATGAAATGAAGAAGCCTTTATTTGTCACATGCACACTTCAAGCACAGTGAAATTCATCCTCTGCATTTAACCCATCTGAAGCAGTGAACACACACACACACTCAGAGCAGTGGGCAGCCACACCAGAGCGCCCGGGGAGCAGTCAGGGGTCAGGTACCTTGCTCAAGGGCACCTCAGCCCAAGGCCGCCCCATGTCAACCTAAGTGCATGTCTTTGGATTGTGGGGGAAACCGGAACACCTGGAGGAAACCCATGCAGGCACAGGGAGAACATGCAAACTCCGCACAGAAAGGCCCTCGCCGGCCGCTGGGTTCGAACCCGGAACCTTCTTGCCGTGAGGCAACCGTGCTAACCACTACACCACCGTGCTGCCCACAATGACAACGTGACTTGTGAAAACATTGACTAAGGAAAACAGAATGTTTACAAATGATTGAACACAGAAGTATGAAGTTATTCTCCACTTCAAGCCCAAAACAGATGTCTCATCTGTTATGAGTGAATGGTGCAAATCAAAAGTGGTAATGTGAAGCTCCACTGTGATATAAAACATAACCACTTTCAACTGATGTGTCTCATCTCTCACCATGAACTAATCAATAATGTTTAGACCTTAAAAGGTAATGGTTGGGGCAGCACAGTGGTGTCACGGTGGTGTAGTGGTTAGCGCTGTCGCCTCACAGCAAGAAGGTCTGGGTTTGAGCCCCGTGGCCAGCGAGGGTCTTTCTGTGCAGAGTTTGCATGTTCTCCCCGTGTCCGCGTGGGTTTCCTCCGGGTGCTCCGGTTTCCCCCACAGTCCAAAGACATGCAGGTTAGGTTAACTGGTGACTCTAAATTGACCGTAGGTGTGAATGTGAGTGTGAATGGTTGTCTGTGTCTATGTGTCAGCCCTGTGATGACCTGGCGACTTGTCCAGGGTGTACCCCGCCTTTCGCCCGTAGTCAGCTGGGATAGGCTCCAGCTTGCCTGCAACCCTGTAGAACAGGATAAAGCGGCTACAGATAATGAGATGAGAGATGAGGTAATGGTTGTTGCCATTCACTCATGTTAGGTGGTTTGTATTTTAAGCATGTCATTTATGCTGCTGGACTTTCACAAATTTTAGGTGAATATCACTGATTGAGATGGCACATTAATAAAGGCATGACTCAAGTAGTGTATACTCCTGGAAAGAAAATATCACCTGTAGATTCATTTTCACAGTTTTTTTGCGAGGTCTTTTATGATTGTAACAGAATTAACCCTTTGATGCAAAACATATGCACACCCCTTCTAATGCACAACATGGGTCAAAAATGACCCGCATTCATTTTCCAGGTTATTTCATGCTGACTGAGTTTTGCTTTGCTCTATCTTTTGAAATCAATTTATTTTATGATTGAATATTCCAAGTATTCTTTAAATATCTTGTTTTTAATTACCACAAATCATTAATTTAATTTTTTCTTTCCTACTTTATGAACAAAAATATTTTTTATATTACTACACATGGGTCATCCAAGTGTGATTTAAAATTAAATGTCTTAATACTATAATAATAATTTGTTTCAAGTAATTACTTTAGCAGTGAATGGGGCCAGTTATTTATTTATTAACTATGTAGTTAGCTAAGCCAACTACAATAAAATTAGCTAACTAAAGTAGAATATGTCAACAGCTCGGTAGCTAATAGTAATTACTTGTAACTTTCTGACAAGTAATCTACTCACTCTCAAGGTAACCTAAACATAATCAATTTTTTTCTAAGGTAATGTTAGAACAATTGAAAAACATTACTTCCATGTATTAGATGGGCAAAGGGCGCTGTGCTGAGCTGTGAAATGTCTGACACAAGCACAATTCACAGTTCCCACCAAACGCTGGAGTAAATGCATGCGGGTCGTTTCTGACCCATGTGTGTAAACTCGATGTAGAATTACAAAAGCTGTGCTTGTTCATAACTTAAGAAAGGAAAAATAAAAATGATGATTTGTGTTAAACAAAAACAAGATATTTACTGCATATTTGGAAAAGTAAATGACAAAATGAATTTATTTCAAAAGTATATCATAGAAACACTCAGCCGTACATGAAATAACCTGGAAAATGAACGCAGGTTGTTTTTGACCCATGTTGTGCATTAGAAGGGTAGTGATACAAAAAGGGTTTTTATTCAAAAAATAAGAAAGGAAAAAATAAAATAAGAATGTATGATGATCAAAAACAAGTTAACTGAGGAATACCTTGAATACTGAATGATGGAATTAATTTATTGCAAAGATATAGAAGATAAAAACTCAGCCGGGTCCCTTTTGACCCATGTTTTGCATCAAAGGGTTAAAGGTTGTTTTTTTTTTCCAGAAAAATAAATATCTTCAGATAAGATGTAGGAATTCTTTTTAAATTTGAAAACACTTTACCATTTAAATTAATGTAACCTGTAGCTTCTTTACATATACAGTACCAGTCAAAAGTTTGGACACGGCTTCTAATTGAGTGGTTTTTCTTCATTTTTATGAATTAAAAGTCACTTCATGTCTTAAAGTAATGATGGATGTCGTTTCTCTTTACTTAGTTGAGCAGTTCTTGACATAATATGGAATACTACAGATGTGGAATAGGGCTATTTACTGTATTTTTATTATTTACTATTTACTGTTTGGTCTTAAACACATTAAGGCTGGGTTGCACCAACATAACTTAAATTAAACCTAGTTTAGGCCTAAACTAGGTTTAGTAAATCTATGTTTAAATCGGGTTTAAATCAATCAGAGATATATTGCACATCTTAATTTTAACCTTGGATTAGTTACCATTTTAAGCGAGGATTAAAATAAAATTAATCTATGTTTATTGTCCACCATGATGGATTCTGACAAGATGTAAATAAATACATAGCCTAATAAATGACACCAAAATAATGATACAAGGAGTAGAACATTTACTATTTTTTAAACAAATGTCTCGTGACTACCGTTACATTGTATCATTATTATCGCGAACGCTTAAATGGTTATAATAAGTAACGGCCTGTGATCTTTTACCATCATGGCACCACGGCACAGAGGCTCAAATTTTTCATCATTTGAAAAAAACTTGCTGGCTGAGCTCATGGAGGAGTTTGGTAAAGTGATTGAGGACAAGAAAACAGACAGTGTCACATCTGAAAAGAAGCAGCAGGCGTGGTTGGAGTTAACGGAGAGGCTCAATGCATCAGCTGGCATTAAGGAGTCAAGGGACAAGGCTCAACTTAAAGGCTGCTGGAAAAATCTGAAGAGCAAGGCGAAAGAGGATGCGGCTGAAGACAGACGAGAGAGATTTAAAACTGGCGGGGGAAGACAAAAAGAAAACACCGACCCGTTGTCTGTTAAAGTCACCGAGATTATCCCACAGCAGATTGCTCCCCTCCCTAACCCTTACGACGACGACGGAGCTCTGGATAAAACAACAGACTTCAGTAAGCTGCTAACGATGCTAACGCTATATTCATCTATACACAGTAGGCTAATGTAGCTGCTTAAAGTTACTCACCAAAAGGACAACATTCTTGTTAGACACATCTCTCCTATAATCCAATGAAGATTCTGCTTAAGTTGTTTATGAATATTTATTTATAACTGATGCAATAGAAAACATAAAAATAAACATTAACATCTGCAGCAGCCTACTGATTTCCACTAGCACCTTGCACAAAATTAAAAGCAAAGTTTGTGGTTTCTCCGAAGTCCTGTAGCCTAGCATTAGGTTCATGCCAAAATTTAAAGTGCCTAATTAGGCCGAGGCCCACAAACATCAAATACAATGTAATGACACAGGCATACACTTGTTAATTTTTAAATTATATTCTAAATAATTTATTATATTTATGTTTTTTATTTTGTTCTGATCTGTCTTGGCTTGGAAAATATTGGCCAGTTAGGAGAGGGCAATAAAAGCTGAGTGCCTCTCTGGTCTAATGATTACTCCTTTGCGTGTTTGTGTTTTGGGTTAATAGATGACACTGTCATTGTTCTGGAACCTGTGAACGATGTCATCGGAGCAACAGTACCATCTCTTAGACCAGCCTTTCTCAACCGGGGTGCCGCGGCACCCTGGGGTGCCGTCTGGCTTCGTTAGGGGTGCCGTCAAAAAATTATATATTCTAACATTGAAATAAATAAAATGAATTAAAATTCTAAAAAATGATAGTTACACTAATGCAGATCATCGCCGCCTCATGCATCATCAAAATTTGTCTCACGGCTCCCTTTCCCATGTCACGACGTCACTGCCAGGGTCAGCGTATGGTCAGCGTGACTGCGTATATTTTATATGGGGGTGCCTTGAGAGTTTGCATACTTCTGAAGCGTGCCGTGACTGAAAAAAGGTTGAGAAACGCTGTCTTAGACCACCTCCTGAGAAGCGCACCAAGCTGACCCATCATGAAATTATAGAACTTGAGAAAGAGCGGTGTCTTCTGGACATTGAAAATGCAAAGCTTTTCAAACAAGTACTTTTACTTAAAAAGGAAGTTTTAACACTTCAAAAGCAAAAATTGGAGATGAGCCAGCCACCCGAGGCCTCCCTCGGGGCTCTGTTGAATGAAATGATGTAATCACATTTTTGTTTTAATAAGTTTATTGTTTTTTCATTGCATATGCTTTAAATGTTTCACGTGTATTTAAATTGTTACATTGTGTAAATAAAGTCCCATCAGGGTTCCTCCCTGTATGGATGACAAAAAATATTTTGTATATTAGTTGGGTCATAACAAATTTAAATCATAGCTCTGGAATTACTGATTTACCTTGATTAGACTGCAAAGTGATTTTCAATCAGTGTTCTCCTCACAGCATTTCCACTGATATTTGCAGCATTTTGTAGGCCTGCTTGCACATCCTCAACATCCTCGTCCTCATGTGGGTCCTCATTCTCCTCTGGCAGCCCGTCTTTGACTCTCTTCCCAAAGTTGTAAAGCACAGCCACTGCTACTATTACTGTTAGGGTAGTGTCCAGTTTGGTGCGTAGTCCCAATCTCAAACATGGAAATCTTCACTTCCACATCCCAAATGCTCTCTCAACAACTGCTCTTATTTGAATGTGAGAGTTGTTGTAGTGCCTTTCAGCTTGAGTTTCAGGGTTCAAGAGTGGAGTCATCAGGTATGAGCGACATGCATAGCCACTGTCTCCCACTAGATATCCACCTATCTCCCCTCCTTCCAGAAGTGCACAGAGATGGCTGTTCTCAAAAATCCGACTGTCATGTGTGGATCCTGGCCATCTTGCAACAATGTTTGTAATCTGGGCCTGGTTATTGCACACAATTTGGACACTGATAGAGAAGTAGCCCTTGCAATTGTGGAAAAGTTCCCCATTCTCACCACCTGATGATGATGATGATGCCCTTTATTGTCACTAGTCACATGTACTGTACCAGCGAAATTAGCCGTCAACCTGTCCGTACATATACAACATACAATTGACATAGGGTAGACAGGACAGGAAGACAGGGATGAAGATAAAACGGAAACACAACATGAGGAGAGATAAGGAAAAAAAGAACAAACCCCCCCCACTATGCTCCTGTCAGGAGTACAGTGTGGGAACATTTAAAAAACCTTTGCACATAAGCACACAACAACACAAGTACACTTTAAACACGGGACTTGAGGGGAGGAGGTAATCCAGCGCAAGCAAGCAGCTGTCCGCTCCTGCAGCCATGAAGGCGCTGGTCACGCACCCGTTTGTCACACTGGGGGTAAAAATGGCGACCACGGAAAGTTAGAGAAGGAATGCAAGAGTGTCTCCCGGCAGTGACCTTCAGGGGGAAATGTTGCCTCAGCAATGGCCTGAACCGAGGCCGGTGCTGTCTCAGGGAGCCGAATGTCGATAAGATATAAATTGTTTGGTCTTTCCAGACGCAGTCTTTGCACGTCCACACTGGTCGTCCATATCTGTCCATTCTATTCAAATTCAAATTGATCTCCGAAAAACGTATTCCTTGCAAAGCTGAAAGCTGCTCCGAGATAACAACCATTTTGTGGGTTAGATATTAAAATATGTGTGCAGTCAATAGTGCCAATTACCCCAGGAAATCCTGCTTTTCTGTAGAATCCAGCTGTTATCTCCCTACTTTGCTCAAAACGAATGAACTGATCTCTCAAACTTGCAATAGCATTTGACACCCTGTTAACAATTCTGCAAACTGTGGACTTGTGAACTCCAAATAGATCCCCATCAACCATTTGAAAGCAACCTGTGGCATAAAAGCGCAAAGCAACCAAGAGCTGGAGACGTGGCGGCACAGCAGCATTCCTGTCACTTCTGTGCTTGATAGCTGGTCCAACTTTCCCATTGAGGGAAATTACAGACTCTTTTGTGAATCTGTACCGCTGGAAAAACTCACTGTTGCTATAAAATTGCATAGGGTTAAGCCTATCTCGAATATTCCTGCGTGGAACTCTTCTAATTCCAACAAGCGAATATATGTATGCAGCCATGTTGTCAGTAACACTGAAAACCTCTAACTTAAACCTCCTCCGGGGGTGGTTTATTTTAAACTAGCAATCCAGGTTTATCCTGGGTTTAAAATCACTGCTGCGACAGATTTAAATTTAACCTATGTTTAAGTGTGATTTAAACCTGAGATTATCCATGGTTTAGATTTAACCAGAGATTAATGTAAACTAGATTTAAACTAGGTTTAAGTTTGGTGTAGCATAATTAGTCAGTAAACTGTGATTTAATCCAGTTTAAAAATTAAACCACATTGATGCAACCCAGCCTAAGGCGGCAAGAAATTCCACTAATTAACTTTTGACGAGGCCATGTCCGGTTAATTACTGCGAGTTGGCCTAGTGGTTAGCCTAGTCGTACCAAAGACCATCATAAAAATGGTACCTACTGCCATATGGTGAGGCACGTCGCAATACAGATGTGAGTAGTGAGTCAAATTCTTGTGGTTACTAGAGGACTAGCCCCCCACTGTAACCCTGGCTACATAATAAGTGAGAGGCCGAGGGCTACTGAAACGGAGATCGGTGTCACCTGATGTGCCTTGTGGTACTGGAAAGACTTTGATTTGACACCTGTTAATTAAAAAGCATTCCAGGTGACTACCTCATGAAGCTGGTTAAAGGAATACTCCGGAGTGAAATGCTTTCTAGGTCTATTTTCGCATTATTGGGAGTGCATACCGTACGTTGAGTTGCTACCACAATCATGTCAATCGGATGTGTTTTGAGAAAATTCGTTTTTTTGCAATTTCAACCGGAAAGCGCTAACACGGTGGTGCACAGGGCATGTCTTTTTGCAGATACAAAACGCTAGTTTTAAAACCGTTGCAAAGCTCAAAACAACATGACAGTTCTGTGGAAGTGAGTAGAGGGTTCCTACAAACAAAACGAAGTGTCCCTGGCTCTGCAAGTGTAGAGTAAATACAAAGCCAGTGACCTTACCTGAAGTCGGTCTTCCCCAGACGCCATCTTCAGTAGACAGTCCGTAAAAGCCGAGTGCAGAGCCCATCCCGCTGGAAATGCACAACATACCACAATTGTGCATTTCCAGTGGGATGGGCTCTGCACTCAGCACTCGACTTTTACGGACTGTCCACTGAAGATGGCGTCTGGGGAAGACCGACTTCAGGTAAGGTCACTGGCTTTGTATTTACTCTTCTACACACTCTGTCCGTGCACTTGCAGAGCCAGGGACACTTCGTTTTGTTTGTAGGAACCCTCTACTCACTTCCACAGAGCTGTCATGTTGTTATGAGCTTTGCAATGGTTTTAAAACTAGCGTTTTGTATCTGCAAAAAGACATGCCCCGCGCACCGCCATGTTAGCGCTTTCCGGTTGAAATCGCAAAAAACGAATTTTCTCAAAACACATCCGATTGATGTGATTGTGGTAGCAACTCAACGTATGCACTCCCAATAATGTGAAAATAGACCTAGAAAGCATTTCACTCCGGATTATTCCTTTAAGATAATGCCAATAGTGTGTAAAGCGTCATCAAGGTAAACAGTGGCTACTTTGAAGAATCTAAAATATGAAAAATATTTTCTTTTTTAAACACTTTTTTACCACATAATTCCATACACGTTCTATATGTTATTTCATAGTTTTGATATTTTCAGTATTGTTCCACAATGTAGAAAATAGTCAAAATACGGAAACACCTATGAATGAATAGGGGTATACAAACTTTTGACTGGTACAGTACATTTGGCTACAACAATATAACTGAGCTGCTTTAATTACTTAACTTGAACTTGCAACTAGCTAAAGTATGCAGAGAAAACTAGCTGGCTAAATTAACTAATGATCCTTTGAATGGGGTGGCACGGTGGTGTAGTGGTTAGCGCTGTCGTCTCACAGCAAGAAGGTCCTGGGTTCGAGCCCAGCGGCCAACGAGGGCCTTTCTGTGTGGAGTTTGCATGTTCTCCCCATGTCTGCGTGGGTTTCCTCCGGGTGCTCCGGTTTCCCCCACAGTCCAAAGACAGGCAGGTTAGGCTAATTGGTGGCTCTAAATTGACCGTAGGTGTGAATATGAGTGTGAATGGTTGTCTGTGTCTATGTGTCAGCTCCGCAATAACCTGGTGACTTGTCCAGGGTGTACCCCGCCTCTTGCCCATATGCCCCTTTTCCACCAAAGCAGTTCCAGGGCTGGTTCGGGGCCAGTGCTTAGTTTGGAACCGGGTTTTCTGTTTCCACTGACAAAGAACTGGCTCTGGGGCCAGAAAAACCGGTTCCAGGCTAGCACCAACTCTCTGCTGGGCCAGAGGAAAGAACCGCTTACATCAGCGGGGGGGGCGGAGTTGTTAAGACCAACAACAATAACAAGACCGCGAAAGATCGCCATTTTTAAGCGCCGAGAAGCAGCAGCTGTACAAACACGAAGTCATCCATTATTATTGTTGTTGTTGCTGCTGCTGCTTCTTCCATGTTGTTTTTGCTTCGATATTCGCGCCAAGGTTTATGCAAACGTAGCAACGTAACTGACGTATACAGCGATGTAATGACGTATACAACGACGTAATGACGTGGCTTCCCTTAGCACCGCGAGCTATGGAAAAACAAACTGGTTCTCAGCTGGCTCGCAAGTTGAACGAGTTGTGAGCCAGCACCAGCACTGGCCCTGAACCAGCCCTGGAACTGATTTGGTGGAAAAGGGGTATTAGTCAGCTGGGATAGGCTCCAGCTTGCCCGCGACCCTGTAGAACAGGATAAGCGGCTACAGATAATGGTTAGATGGATCCTTTGAACCCTTATAACTTTTAAATCAACCAATTAAATGAATACTTACATAAAATGTTCTATCGCAAGCTCATTTCCATTATAATCTGCATAGTTTTAGAGCATGTTACCATCATGTAAACATCACACAGACAGTCATTCAGTTTTACAGCATGGTGGCCATATGGTTTTACACTGCTCTGTACATAATGATGTCATCAGCTGTCTACATCTCTAATGTGTAAATGTATGGATACATAAAACAGCCTTTCCACATGTCTGGCCTCAAACACTCCAAAGCATTTTAAGTTCACTTCCGAAAAATGCACCTGCTTTTACTCTTGACCTGTCCTTGTACTTCTTTTCTCACTTTCCCCCCACCATCCCTGGAATGAGGTCTATCTGGCTGACTACTACAGCTGCTACACAAACACACATACACACTGCCACAAACACAAATTTGCTTACATGACAGTTTCAGCCAAACCCGCACCGACTTCAGCACATAATGTAAGCGACCGTGACAATACGAAAACAAAAGTAGTACAGTTGCTTAGGCAGTTCATGACCCATGAAGCACACAGAGTGGCAGGTCACATGCTGCTGTTCTTTTGCCAGAGAGAGTAAGAGTGTGTGTGAGAGGAGGAACGATCTGTGGACAATAAAAGGATGAGGGAAGGTGATAAATGGTAGGCAAACAGTCAACAGGGATGAGATAAGAACTTGAAATGAACCAAACAGCAAGGAAAAACTGACTAGAGTGAGCTGCTGGAGGAAAAAGGCCGCACAGAGAGAAAGGAACAGAAAAGAGAGTGAATGAAAGCAAATGAAAGAAGAAGGAAAGTTGTACTCATCAGCATTGCCATGGCAACCAAGCGTATCCCACTTCCTTTGACGCAAACGCAAGGAGAAATCAAAGTCCACAACAAGTGTGTGTTCTTGCTTTCTCTCTCTCTCTCTCTCTCTCTCTCTCTCTCATTTACAACCTACATTTCTCAATATTTGCTCAAATATTCCTATTCGATCGCAGGGCAGTGCATCACCTCTGCTTGATGGATTTTTTATTATCGTTACACCAGTGGCCAGTGAGTCTGAATGTGTGAGTGTGAACACAGCTTCTGAGCTGTTGGAAGTCGATCAAAAAGGAATAATTTTGGCTACGGTAAATATGGCCGACTGGATGCGTGCCACGTGGAACAGACAGGGAGAACAAACCTGTATTTGCTTTCCAAAATGCAGCAGAGTGTGAGAATACCTGAGAAGAAAATGCACAACAGTAATAAGATTTGCCTGCTTGTGCAAAGACAGTTCTCTGCAAGTTGCATTCAGAAGCAGTCTTACTCTTTTCCTGTTTGATGGCTCATTCTTCAGGTCCAAGGATCAGGAGGACGATTGTCATTGGTGACACGATTTCTAGTGGCTACATAGACCTGCACACTCTGGTACAAAGTGGACATGGAAAACCTTTTGCAGGAGGGCTCTGGTCAAGAGTTAAAAGGATAGTTCGGGATTTTTGACATGAATCTGTATGGCATCCCCATCAATAGTGTCGTGCAAACACACTGACTTACCCCTGACAGCATCCTGTGAGTCCAGTTCTTGTCCAGTTTTGGTCCAGACGAAAGTAGTCCGGCAAGTTTGTTGGGGTCACGAAAGTAAAACGTTTTTCGTCTCAAAACAGTATGTGTTCAAAAGAGTGATATATTTGCATCACAAAACCGTTGCCAAATAAAAAGTCAGACCTCGAAATCGCTTGGCACTATTTTCTCTCCCTTCTTATCACTGCGCGCTGCCGCCAGGTGACAGCCACGGCTGTTTCATTCATTGTTTTAGTGATGGGAATTTCGGCTCTTTTTCGGGAGCCGGCTCTTTTGGCTCTTCTTACTATCAGGAGCCGGCTCTTTCGGCTCCCAAACGGCTCCTGAGATTTTATTTTTGATTTAATTGCTGCAATTAACTAGTTAATTAATTACATTATTATTTATATTTTATCAATAGGATGTTTTCCATTTTATTTTTTAGTTTTTGTAGCCATTGTAAAGCTTTGTAAAGTATAGCAGTGTAACAATGTTCTAGCTATAGAAATAAAACTTACTTACCAATTAATAAATTATTTTCTCACAAACATAATGCAAAACTGTTATATTACCAATATAAAATACACAGAAGACATCAACTGTTTATCCTTTATGGCTTTATTTCACACTCGACCTTGAACAAAATGCCACAAAATAAATTATGAAGTATAAATCAGGCCTAAGAAACTATGAAGCAAAGTTGGAAATTATTTTAACAAACACCGAACAATGTGCAACAAAATATGTGGCACCTTGAGCGCATGTAAAAAGAGAAAAAAGTGCCGCACTCTGCTCCACCAGTAATGAGAAGCCGCTGAAACAGCAAATATGCTCCTGTTATAATGACTGCTGTCTCGTTGTATACCGCAGATTAATCTGGCCATGCCAAGGTGGTTGCCGACCAAACCTGTCAATTTATGAGCGACAATTTATATCATGAGCTTTAGGAATTCACGGCAACAAAACAATGATCATGGTTGTCAAATAGACAATCATCCTTCAGCTGAGCTGAACTCTGTCTCTCTCTCTCTCTCTCTCTCTCTCTCTCTGAGGCACCTAAGGACAAAAAACTAATTCGGCTCCCCAACTCGGCTCCCACCGAAGAGCCGGCTCCTGTCGTTCACTTCAAAGAGCCGGCTCTTTGAACCGGATTGTTCACGACCGACACATCACTACATTGTTTACTGCTAGCAAAGTTAGCGACAACATGTCTGACTACGACGGTGAAATGTGTGCGCAGATTCAGCCACATGTTTGTTGCTACAGCCTGGATAGTCGCAAGTGCGCACCATTTTCACAAATATATTATTGTATAGGTTATAGAAGGCGATAAATTTGTCGCTGTTCTTGCTCTCAAATTAGCTTGTTAGCGCCGCTGATCTGAACTCCTAATCACTGCCAAACAATGGGAAAGGTGTTGATTCCTGCGCAGATGTCAACATGACAGCGCGCAGTGATACCAAGGGAGAGAAAATAGTGCCAAGCGATTTCGAGGTCTGACTTTTTATTTGGCAACGGTTTTGTGATGCAAATATATCACTCTTTTGAACACATACTGTTTTGAGACGAAAAACGTTTTACTTTCGTGACCCCAACAAACTTGCCGGACTACTTTCGTCTGGACCAAAACTGGACAAGAACTGGACTCACAGGATGCCGTCAGGGGTAAGTCAGTGTGTTTGCACGACACTATTGATGGGGATGCCATACAGATTCATGTCAAAAATCCCGAACTATCCCTTTAAGACGATTATTAGCATTCGTATCAGTATGGTGTTAGTATCATCTAATACCTGTCGTTTCGCCATTCATCCATCGCCACAGGACTTTCTTCCTGCCTGTGCAAAGTCGTTTTAAGGTGAGAATCGGGACATGCACTCCAACCCCACTCTTTAGGCTGGGGAGACACTTCTCAGTGACACAGTTAACTGAGATGACTGTGGTGACCACCAGGCTACAGTTTTGTTTTCCAGACTTTCCTTGACTGAGAGTCGTGGAGGGCGAGAGCATCCATTTTACTATGCAGGCCGTCCTACTTACTTACTTACTTACTTACTTACTTACTAACTAACTAACTAACTAACTAACTAACTAACTAACTAACTAACTAACTAACTAACTTCTCTCTCTCTCTCTCTCTCTCTCTCAATGAAGGCCACTGTATGCTAATATTCGTAGCCTTAGCAGAATTCTTCTATATACATATTGCAGAGTAGACCTTGTCTTCTCTAAAAATTTTTCCTCGTCGTCATGTGTGATCAGAATTCTTTACATTTCATAATGTGATATCACTTTCCTACAACAATTCTATTCATAAGAAATTAATATCAAGTACGTAACTGACATTTCTACGATTGGATATTAGGGTCATTGTAGGTTAAAAAAATTTATAGAGCTGGGTGAGGGGGTAATTTTCTGAGGGGGAAAAAACTCAGAATTTCTGAGATTAAAGTAGTAAATTTAAGAGAAAAAAAATAGCCTCAATGAGGTTGTAGCTCATACCGGCCAAGATGCCTAGAAAATCGTAAATATAACAGGTGGCGCCACCATCTTGACAACTTTTATGCACACCCACCTGGGGAACATTGTATGTGAGTTTGCTCGAAATCCGATCAATCCTGTAGGAGGAGTAGTGATTTTTGTAAATTGTGGACAGATGATGACGACGGACATAGGACAGACATACATAAGAAAAAAAGTCACAAATGCAGGAGGGAAAAAAAGTCGCAAATTTATGAGAAACAAAACTCGGAAAAAAATAGTGGTGGTTTTTTGTCAAGGAACCGCTTGATTTTGCAGCTTGGATTGATGTCATTACACCCCCAATGTCACTGATAAACAGAGACACTTAGTGAGGAAGTGTAACAGTATGGGACATGGCTGCATCAGGTAAATTGAACGATGTTGAAATTAATAAAGCTCGTAGGTGCTACCGCAGCTATATAACCTTTGCTACCTCATTGCAAAGCACATCAGAAAGGAATCAAGCAGCTAACCTGCTAGCGATCAAACCTCCTTGCTGTTCCTTACTCAACATTTAAATGATAAGCTTGTAGTAATGCTAACGCTATTGGAGGGTATGTGGAAACAGAAGACATTAAAAGCACTAGCAACCTCATTTAATCCATTAGACACTCTGATGTAAACACTTAGCTTGACGCTATCTTTGTAATTTGTGCCCAAATATGTATTGATAAGTAAACTAGTACAGAAACTATGCTGTGTGAGCTAGCTACAACAGCTAAGTTAGCTGAGTGACTCCACTGGATGTACAGTGGTGCTTGAAAATTTGTGAACCCTTTAGAATTTTCTATATTTCTGCATAAATATGACCTAAAACATCATCAGATTTTCACACAAGTCCTAAAAGTAGATAAAGAGAACCCAGTTAAACAAATGAGACAAAAATATTGTATTTGGTCATTTATTTATTGAGGAAAATGATCCAATATTACATATCTGTGAGTGGCAAAAGTATGTGAAGCTCTAGGATTAGCAGTTAATTTGAAGGTGAAATTAAAGTCAGGTGTTTTCAATCAATGGGATGACAATCAGGTGTGAGTGGGCACCCTGTTTTATTTAAAGAACAGTGATCTATCAAAGTCTGATCTTCACAACATGTTTGTGGAAGTGTATCAAGGCACAAACGAAGGAGATTTCTGAGGACCTCAGAAAAAGTGTTGTTGATGCTCACCAGGCTGGAAAAGGTTACAAAACCATCTCTAAAGAGTTTGGACTCCACCAATCCACAGACAGACAGACTGTGTACAAATGGAGACCATTGTTACCCTCCCCAGGAGTGGCTGACCAACAAAGATTACTCCAAGAGCAAGGTGTGTAATAGTTGGCGAGGTCACAAAGGACCCCAGGGTAACTTCTAAGCAACTGAAGGCCTCTCTCACATTGGCTAATGTTAACGTTCATGAGTCCACCATCAGGAGAACACTGAACAACAATGGTGTGCATGGCAGGGTTGCAAGGAGAAAGCCACTGCTCTCCAAAAAGAACATTGCCGCTCATCTTCAGTTTGCTAAAGATCACATGGACAAGCCAGAAGGCTTTTGGAAAAATATTTTGTAGACGAATGAGACCAAAATAGAACTTTTTGGTTTAAATGAGAAGCGTTATGTTTGGAGAAAGGAAAACACTGCATTCCAGCATAAGAACCTTATCCCATCTGTGAAACATGGTGGTGGTAGTATCATGGTTTGGGCCTGTTTTGCTGCATCTGGGCCAGGACGGCTTGCCATCACTGATGGAACAATGAATTCTGAATTATACCAGCGAATTCTAAAGGAAAATGTCAGGACATCTGTCCATGAACTGAATCTCAAGAGAAGGTGGGTCATGCAGCAAGACAACGACCCAAGCACACAAGTCGTTCTACCAAAGAATGGTTAAAGAAGAATAAAGTTAATGTTTTGGAATGGCCAAGTCAAAGTCCTGACCTTAATCCAATCGAAATGTTGTGGAAGGACCTGAAGCGAGCAGTTCATGTGAGGAAACCCACCAACATCCCAGAGTTGAAGCTGTTCTGTACGGAGGAATGGGTTAAAATTCCTCCCAGCTGATGTTCAGGACTGATCAACAGTTACCGGAAACATTTAGTTGAAATTACTGCAGCACAACGGGGTCATTCCAGATAGTGAAAGCAAAGGTTCACATACTTTTGCCACTTACAGATATGTAATATTGGATCATTTTCCTCAATAAATAAATGACCAAGTATAATATTTTTGTCTCATTTGTTTAGCTGGGTTCTCTTTATCTACTTTTAGGACTTGTGTGAAAATCTGATGATGTTTTAGGTCATATTTATGCAGAAATATAGACAATTCTAAAGGGTCCACAAACTTTCAAGCACCACTGTCACACAAATTAGACCTTAGCTGTTATTACTATACTTAAAGACACATGTATCAGTATAAAATAGTTTATTTCGTTGTATTTAAAATTACTGTGACTTATTAATATTAATATATTGCCAGTGGTATTATCATAGCTAGTTGTCCCAGGCTGCTGCACTTCTTCAGTGTCACTGTTTATTATTGGTGTGATGATGTCAATCCAACCTTGCAATGTGAAGCAATATGACCAAAAAAAAAACACTATTTTTCCACTTGTTTTGTTTTCTTGCAAATTTGTGACTTCACAATTTCAGAGACTCATCTCATCTCATCTCATCTCATTATCTCTAGCCGCTTTATCCTTCTACAGGGTCGCAGGCAAGCTGGAGCCTATCCCAGCTGACTACGGGCGAAAGGCGGGGTACACCCTGGACAAGTTGCCAGGTCATCACAGGGCTGACACATAGACACAGGCAACCATTCACACTCACATTCACACCTACGGTCAATTTAGAGTCACCAGTTAACCTAACCTGCATGCCTTTGGACTGTGGGGGAAACCGGAGCACCTGGAGGAAACCCATGCAGACACGGGGAGAGCATGCAAACTCCGCACAGAAAGGACCCTGTCGGCTACTGGGCTCGAACTCAGAACCTTCTTGCTGTGAGGCGACAGTGCTAAGCATTAGGGTGGCACGGTGGTGTAGTGGTTAGCACAGTTGCCTCACAGCAAGAAGGTTCTGGGTTCGAACCCAGTGGCCGGCGAGGGCATTTCTGTGTGGAGTTTGCATGTTGTCTGTGTGGGTTTCCTCCAGGTGCTCCGGTTTCCCCCACGATCTAAAGATATGCAGTTAGGTTGACGTGGGGCGGCCTTGGGCTGAGGTGCCCTTGAGCAAGGTACCTGACCCCTGACTGCTCCCTGGGTGCTCTGGTGTGGCTGCCCACTGCTCTGAGTGTGTGCGTGGGTTCACTGCTTCAGATGGGTTAAATGCAGAGAATGAATTTCACTGTGCTTGAAGTGTGCATGTGACAAATAAAGGTTTCTTCTTCTTCTCTTACACCACCTTGCTGCCGGCCCTAATATACCATTGTACAATTTAGACACAATGTGGCGAAGTCTTTTTTTCTTTTTTAACTCCATCAATGTAAATAGTTCCTAAAGAAGCCAGAGCTGGACAGCACGTTGCATATCACCATGCAACAAACAGACTGACTGAGCCTGGAGTGGTAACGGTTTCAGTGTAACAAATTACTGCTAAAATTTGGCAATCAAATTAGTGAACCAGAACTAACTGATGTATAATACTTGCTATCAGAAAGTTTAGAGAGACAGATGCACATACATGAACACATACTCATCTCATTATCTGTAGCCGCTTTATCCTGTCCTACAGGGTCGCAGGCAAGCTGGAGCCTATCCCAGCTGACTACGGGCGAAAGGCCTGGACAAGTCACCAGGTCATCACAGGGCTGACACAGACAACCATTCACACCTACGGTCAATTTAGAGTCACCAGTTAACCTAACCTGCATGTCTTTGGACTGTGGGGGAAACCAGAGCACCCGGAGGAAACCCACGCGGACACAGGGAGAACATGCAAACTCCACACAGAAAGGCCCTCACCGGCCACGGGGCTCGAACCCGGACCTTCTTGCTGTGAGGCGACAGCACTAACCACTACACCACTGTGCCGCTCCTAAACACATACTGATTCTCATTATTCTCTTCGTGTTGTGTGCAAATTTGTACCAATTCAAAACAGTTAAAAATTTAAAAACAACTAAACTCGATGGAGTTCTGTGTCTATCTGTAAAGTTCAATATATATTTTTTATCACTAGTCTACTTATATTCAAAACAAACATTTTAAAATGAACTCTCTTGTTTCACTCTTGATCTTTCTTTCTTTCTCCTCCATGCTTATCTGTGTCTGTTAGTCCGAGTGAAGGAGCCGTGGCCTCTGTAGCCCTTTTTACACAGATATTCCATAAGACTGGTGTAAAGAAGGCATCTTGATGTTCTGGCTTTAGTGATTTACACTGAACCAGATAAAGCCGGCATGAAGCCGTGTCAATGTGTGGTTTTACACTGTGAGCCGTCATTTCACAACAAGAAGTGTGGCCTGTCAGCATCGATCTATGCATTGGAAATATGAACACCCCAAACATACCGGCGCTGCTTTAAAAACAACGGCGGACGAACTGATTGTCGAAGTTCTTTTGTTTGCCATGCACATTTATACCACTCTTCAAACACAAGCAAAGTTGTAATCACTTCTGCTAAATACATTTTATTACCTTTAAGGGAAGTCACCGCCTCAAAATATAATACAGGGTGTTTCAAAAAATTTGATAATCATTTCACAATCTAATAACTTTGCCAATTCTCGTTCAGTTGACCTCAGATTTTAACAGCATGTGTGGAAACAGGTCAAAATTTTATGTTTAATGTTTTTTGTTTTTACGGTATCTTTTTAGGTATAGAAATGCCATTCACTGGAAAAGAAAAGGCATTTTGTGTGTTAGAGTACGCTCGAACACAGTCAAACAAGACTGTGCAGTGTGCATTTGTGAAATCGTTCATGGAATCCACATACCTTTGAATTTCTCATTCAAATTTTGAGGAATAAATCTTATATTGCTCAGCATTAAAGCATGCACGCAGAGCCATGGCCTCACTTTCATTTATAAATGCCTTGAGACCTCAAGAATGGCACAGGAATAGTTTTAAGTGTTAACAATAAATCTAATATAGTAATTTTTACGATTAAAGTGATTCATATAGGTAGCGGGCTGAGTGAATGACCTTGACGTCCGTAACGTCACAGCAGGAAGGCTATCGGTCTCATCGCCATTTCTCATCTCATCTCATCTCATTATCTCTAGCTGCTTTATCCTTCTACAGGGTCGCAGGCAAGCTGGAGCCTATCCCAGCTGACTACGGGCGAAAGGCGGGGTACACCCTGGACAAGTCGCCAGGTCATCACAGGGCTGACACATAGACACAGACAACCATTCACACTCACATTCACACCTACGGTCAATTTAGAGCCACCAGTTAACCTAACCTGCATGTCTTTGGACTGTGGGGGAAACCGGAGCACCCGGAGGAAACCCACGCGGACACGGGGAGAACATGCAAACTCCGCACAGAAAGGCCCTCGCCGGCCATGGGGCTCGAACCCGGACCTTCTTATTGTGAGGCGACAGCGCTAACCACTACACCACCGTGCCGCCCCATCGCCATTTCTGCTATACTAAAACACAGAGCTGACTGCAACTCCGATCCTCCATTTTGAGCTAATTTATCGCCACGCCACGTAGATATGTTGCTGGCCAGTACAGCAACATGACAGAAGGTGGATTTACGTTGCATTCATGGCCCAAGAATGTTCAAACTGCAAAGATTTGGACGCATTTTGTGAGAAGTTGACGGGCACATTGGGCGCCTATGAAGTGGTCTCTCCTCTGCACATTTTACTGAAGACTCGTACGAGACCTCTGATCTGTTGAGGAGCATTGGCTATAAGCCCATATTCAAAAACGGTGCAGTACCAACAATTAAAGAAAAAGAAAACAAGAAAAGGAAAGTATTTATTTAATTTTTTTTAAAGGAAAGTGAGTTCAGTTGCACCAGTCCTCCCAGAGTGAGCCGAGGGTTGTTGGTAAAACCCGGGATGGAACAGGATGGGACATATCGCTTGGGCAGTGACCTCCCCACGGTTGTTGCTAAAACTGGTGACATCCCGTTCCGTCCCGGGTTTTAGTAATTGCCTGAGCCGAGCAGTAATGGCGGAGTGCTCAGTATGGAGAAAATGGAGAATGAGTGGAGCAGCCGTCTGATTTCTGCGCTGGATATTGCTGCCATCTCGCCCTTACGTGGAAGAAACGAATGAACGGAGAACTGAACGAACAACTGAAAGTCAGATTGTTTCAAAACAAATCAGCCACAAGATCGGCCTTCAAGAAGCGAGAACGCAGACGGGTAAGAAACGACTCTCATTTGGATACAAAGCAACAACAACAACACTCATTTACCTGCATTTAGATTAATGCATGTAACTTGTATTGTGTGTTTAAGTTAGCGGTATAAGATTATTTAATTTGCTTCAGAATGTGATTGTCTCAGTTCATCTGATTATTTAATTAGCCTTTTAAGTTTGATCAGTGAAAATGCATGCATGTACATGTATGCTGCATAAGTTATAACACCTATCCTGTTTTAATGAGAGTCAACCCACAATCAATGAAGTCAAATCAGTCTTAGTTGAGCAAGTGGGTAACGCTATTTCTTACTTTCACCATAAATTTTTATTTATATGACTTTGGTCAATAGCTGTCAAAGGCCTCAGCCTTAAAACCGGTTCCCGCTGTGACGTCACGCACTCAGGGCTGGCTGGCTCAGCGGGGTAGCTCGAATGCCTACTTTGCGGTCGATTTTAACTCTCAAAAATATATATATTTTTATTCCCATTTATGCAGCAAACAAGAGTCAAGGATGGAGATACTATCCACTCAGAAATTTATTTAAAAATAAAGGCTCTGCGTATCTGCTTGAAGCCTGTTCAGTTTCATTTGCTTAGACTATGTAGTTTCTGGAATATTTACATCTCAAATAATATCAAATTTTTTGAAACACTCTGCATAACATGTTTGTGTCCTTTAGCCATGCCGGCTTTTTGGAGAGAAAAAAAAGTCTGTCACTTCAAGAACCAAAGCAAAGCAAGAAAAAAAACAAAACATTTTCATTCATACAGCTACACATTTAACAAAGTCAGGTTTTTACACACACACACACACACACACACACACACACACACTTCTGATAAAAATCTTATAAATAAATATTGTAAAAAAGATAAATGTTGACAAAAAAAGCTACTAATGTTTGTTGTTGTGAACGAACGAGTTGCCAGAGGTCCATAACCGAGGTCCGTAACTGGGGTCTGTACCGTAGGATACGGACCCACTCGCCAGCCAATCAGAGCGCAGGATTTGATGGAAACGGGACTGCGAAAAAAATAATAGGATGTTCTCTCTTCATATTTTAATATGACCGTATCCTATTTTTCTAATTTAATACCGAAGGGCGGGCGGCACGGTGGTGTAGTGGTTAGCGCTGTCGCCTCGCAGCAAGAAAGTCCTGGGTTCGAGCCCCGTGGCCGGCGAGGGCCTTTCTGTGTGGAGTTTGCATGTTCTCCCCATGTCCGCGTGGGTCTCCTCCGGGTGCTCCGGTTTCCCCCACAGTCCAAAGACATGCAGGTTAGGTTAACTGGTGACTCTAAATTGAGCGTAGGTGTGAATGTGAGTGTGAATGGTTGTCTGTGTCTATGTGTCAGCCCTGTGATGACCTGGCGACTTGTCCAGGGTGTACCCCGCCTTTCGCTCGTAGTCAGCTGGGATAGGCTCCAGCTTGCCTGCGACCCTGTAGGACAGGATAAAGCGGCTACAGATAATGGATGGATGGATACCTAAGGGCAAGTAAGGAACGATTCTCAGCTGCTGCTTCTTTATTCTTTTTGCAGCATTACAATTATAGTAAGTAATACTAAGTTTTCACTTTCTGTTCCATAGTTTTCCTTCTCTCTCTCTCTCTCTCTCTCTCTCAGAAACTAGCATTCACCTTACTACTTTTGCTTCAAAGCATTTGGACTTACAAGCTTTCCACACGTCCTGAGGATGAATAGCTTTCTTTCTAATATTAAAGGAGGAGAATATGGAAGCCCAGTGTATCCTACCTACTCTCAGCATGAACAAAACACCTATCTGTCTGTTGGTTTCACCATTCTGGCTCTGAACAAATATGCTTGTCTATACAGAATGTCCTTTGAGGACATGGAATAACAGCTTGCAAAGCTTTGACTATCTTCATCAAGCACAGCATGTTACTTGGAAAGGTGTAGTACTGTACTTCTGTGAGCACAAGTGTGTTTCTGCCAGAGGATCTTGTGATATCTTGGGGTTTTATGCAAGACATCAAAGTTATCGTGACCTAAAAGAGGACATATATTTAAAGGAGGGATCAACGCAGACCAGGGCTGAGTTAAAGTGGACAAATTTTATTTTATTTTTTAATGACTAGACCATCCATGGAAACCTTCGGTCAATCGGTCCTCATTGGGATACATACTGCCTTAACTTTTTCACACTTCACAGTACTGTTTTATTTAGCACACAATATATATTTTAACATGAACAATCTGTCATACAATGATGTGGGTGCTGACAACTAGAAGTGCCTTTCAAGTTCCTCACAGTAAGCTTTTAGTTTTGGCAAAGATGAATGGTTTTTAAAATCCTGAATCAGCTCCTAGATTTAACCATAATTAATATTAAACACAGTGATCTGTAACTCACAGTGAATGAACTCAATGTGCTGCAGGCAGGGTGGTGTACTGAATGACCCAAAGCTTCTCCACCACAAGGCCACAGGACCGTGCATAAATTTGTCTGCCTCAGGGACACATACAAAGTCAAATGTAATCCCCCCCCCCCATCTCGTTCCAGCTCCATCATCCCTTCTTCTCATCAGCCAGCCTCTCAGACCATCTTGCTCTGAGCTAGTACAGACTGGTTTTAGGTCCTCCAGGACTGGCAGGGTATGACTGGAAAATGACTCACTATGGTTTTAATTGAATATTTACTCAGTGGAGATTGTCAGTGATGTGGTAAACAAAAGAATTCAACCAGGAACTCAGAATCATATACATTTTTTTTAAATAAGTGAACAAAGTGACGTTATATTACACAGCACTGATGACTGAAGCTATTGTAGATCCATTCTATAAACTTCACAAAGTGCACTGTGTTCACATTTTTAATGGTTTGTATGTTAATAAAATTAATTGAAGGACTCCATGAAGTATTAAAGTTTCTTAGAAACACTGAGAATAACTGGAAGTGTTTACTTCTAATAGTCAATGAATTTCACATAAAAACTCTTTCTTAAAATTAATTTTGACCCTAACAAACGACTTTGACAGAGCAGCAATGTTAGGGGGAAACAAGGGAGAAAAGCAGAAATATTTAATAATCCTGCTGTCAGGCGTGCACAGGGGTTGGGAAGTAAGTGCAGGTTTATTGATTTTAATGACAAAGCAGACAAACCTAAAGGACAAAGTCATAAACAGGCAAAGGTTCAGGCGATCAATAAAGAGGCTAGAATAGTCAAAGCAAACTCGACAAACCGAACAAGCAGGGTCAACAGCATGCACTCAATAATCTTGGTCATGTTACTACTGATTAGCTAGAAGCGATACTTCACAATGAGCTGAGGATTGCTGTCTGTACCGTGTAGTAAACCAGTGATTGGGAACAAGTGTGTGATTAGGAGTCTGGGGAATGAGAACAGGAACAGGTGATGAGTCTTGTCATTTTTTTATTTGGCAGGGAATTCTGAGAAATGCCCTGTGTCCGAAATCACTCACTCATTCACGACTCCCTACTCAGTATCGAGGGAATTCTATATAGAGGACTATATAGTGAGCTCATTGGTAAAATGAAAAAACACTTTCAGACACTACTCCGTCACGCTGTTATTTACATCATTACTGTCGCACAATCAAAACGTGCCAGATCAGCTGGCTGGTGGGTTTTCAAAGTAATAAATACACGCATGTATTGTTGTGATAAATACATATGATACCGAGCGTATTTCCCACATTAATAAATATAAAGTACTTTGTGTCTGCTGCATCTTTCAGTTCTTTTAAATCAAGGCTGAATACTTTCTTCTTTGCTGCTGCCTTTTATTAAATCAAATTTGAGGCTTTTGATTAATTCCTCGCTCTGCACTCTAACTTTTATTCTTGTATTTTTTTGCTGTCGTTCTAGTTTAGCTTATTTTGTATTCTCTTACTATTTTTAATTGTACTTGAATTTCTGTTTGTAATGTAATTTCTTCCTTTGTCCATTCATCCCTAACACACTTTTTTTTTTTCATTCAGCGCAACCGCAATGCATGATGGTATATATTGCTTGGTTAGTGACCATCGGTTATAGACTACTTTTCATGATGCATTGTGGAATACTTTAAGTCCACTATATACGGTGGTATTATATATATTACACACACACACACACACACACACACACACACACACACACACACACACACACCACTTTTTCAGCAGTTTTCATCAGGTGGTGTATGTCTCCTCTCATCTCATTATCTCTAGCCGCTTTATCCTTCTACAGGGTCGCAGGCAAGCTGGAGCCTATCCCAGCTGACTATGGGCGAAAGGCGGGGTACACCCTGGACAAGTCACCAGGTCATCACAGGGCTGACACATAGACACAGACAACCATTCACACTCACATTCACACCTACGGTCAATTTAGAGTCACCAGTTAACCTAACCTGCATGTCTTTGGACTGTGGGGGAAACCGGAGCACCCGGAGGAAACCCACGCGGACACGGGGAGAACATGCAAACTCCACACAGAAAGGCCCTCGCCGGTCCCGGGGCTCGAACCCAGGACCTTCTTGCTGTGAGGCGACAGCGCTAACCACTGGTGGTGTATGTATGTATGTATATTATATATATACAGTGGTATGCAAAAGTTTGGGCACCCCTAGTCAAAATTGCTGTTACTGTGAACAGTTAAGCAAGTTGAAGATGAAATGATCTCCAAGAGGCATAAAGTTAAAGATGACTCATTCCCTTTATATTTTAAGCAAAAACAATTTTTAAATTTTCATCTATTATATTTTCAAAATGACAAAAAAGGAAAAGGGCCCGAAGCAAAAGTTTGGGCACCCTGCATGGTTAGTACCTACAGTAGTAACACCCCCTTTGGCAAGTATCACAGCTTGTAAACACTTTTTGTAACCAGCTAATAATCTTTCAGTTCTTACCTGGGGGATTTTCACACATTCGTCCTTGCAAAAGGCTTCCAGTTCTACAAGTTTCTTGGGCTGTCTTGCATGCACTGCTCTTTTGAGATCTATCCACAGATTTTCAATGATGTTTAGGTCAGGGGACTGTGAGGGCAAAACCTTCAGCTTGGGCCTCTTGAGGTATTCCATTGTAGATTTTGAGGTGTGTTTTGGATCATCGTCTTATTGTAGGACCCATCCTCTTTTTAACTTCAACTTTTTTACAGATGATGTGATGTTTGCTTCCAGAATTTGCTGGTATTTATTCAAATCCATGCTTCCCTCGACCAATGAAATGTGCCCTGTGCCACTGGCTGCAACACAACCCCAAAGCATGTCGCTGCATAGTAGAACAGTGCACCACCACTCCAGGGTCTGCTAAATCTTTCTGAAAGTCTTTTGCAGTCAAACAGGGGTTTTTATTTGCCTTTCTAGCAATCCAACAAGCAGTACTTTCAGAAAGTTTTCTTCATCTTCCAGACCTCACCTTGATCGCCACTGTTTCTGTTAACTGCCATTTCTTAATAACATTACAATCTGAGGAAACAGCTACCTGAAAACACTTTGCTATGTTCTTGTAGCCTTCTCCTGCTTTGTGAGCATCAATTATTAAATTATTATTCAGAATGCGATGGAGTTGCTTAGAGGAGCCCATGGCTGTTGCTTTTAGGGACAAGTTTGAGGAGTCAGAGAATTTATACAGCTTTGAAATCTGCATCATCTGACCTTTCCTAACGAAGAATTTGAACAAGCCACAGCTCAATAAGCTAATTAAGGTCTGGAACCTTGGTAAAAGTTACCTGAGAGCGCAGATGTATTGGGGTGCCCAAACTTTCACATGGTATTCCTTTTTGTTTTTCACTCTCCAATTGTACAAAACAAAAATAATACACAAATCTTGCAGAAAACGCTGAAAAGAAATGTGTCGTCTTTACCTTTATGCCTTTTGGTGATCAGTTCATCTTCTGCTCACTTAACTATTCACAGTAACAGACATTTTCAGTAAGGGTGCCCAGACTTTTGCATGCTATACACACACAGGTGAAGTGAATAACATAGATTATCTCACTACACTGGCACCTGTCAAGGCATGGGATATATTAGGCAGCAAGAGAACAGTCAGTTCTTGAAGTTGATGTGTTGGAAGCAGGAAAAATGGGCAAGTGTAAGGATCTGAGTGACTTTGACAAGGGCCAAATTGTCATGGCTAGATGACTGGGTCTGAGCAAATTGCTGAAAAAGTTAATGCTGACACCTTTCCGTTTTAACCAGCATTAACTTTTTCAGCAGTTTGTGCTACAGTAGCTCTTCTGTGGGATTGGACGATATGAGCTAGCCTTTGTGCCCTATGCGAATCAATGAACCTTCGACACCCATGACCCTGTCGCCACTTCACCGGTTGTCCATCCTTGGACCACTTTTGGTCGGTACTAACCACTGCATACCGGGAACACCCCACAAGATGTGCCATTTTGGAGATGCTCAGATCCAGTCATCTAAGCATCACAATTTGGCGCTTGTCAAAGTCACTCAGATCCTTACACTTGCCCATTTTTCCTGCTTCCAACACATCAACTTCAAGAACTGACTGTTCTCTTGCTGCCTAACACGTCCCACCCCTTAACAAATGCCACTGTAATGAGATAAATGTTATGCACTTCACCTATCAGTGGTCATAATCTTATGGTGGATCGGTGTATACATAAACACAGATTACAATGCAATAACAGGGTACATCCATTACATTGCCATTGTGTCAATTTTAAAATCGAATAAATTTTTTAAAGCCTTGCGCTTAAAAAAATATAACATCAATCAATACTGATATCAGAAAACAAAGTGTTAATGTGCCATCTCTGCCTATATGTTTGAGGATTTCAAATTAGCCAAATTAGTCTGAAAAGCCATTCAGAATGACTGTAATGATGATTATTAGGATATGATGAGACTAGAACTGAATGAAGCTCAACAGAAGCATCTAAAACCTTTATTTTAAGTGATACAGAAGCCAAATCGGTGAAACTATGAAACACAAAGAATAAAGATTCTGAGTTTCTTGGCATGTGTACGAGTGAGTTGCAGAGATGGAAATGTAAACAGGAGTTGATTTGGCATGAAAGTTATTAAAATAGCATGAAACAGCTACACCAGTGTGAGGCTTGTCTTCTGAAAACCAAATGCGTACATTTGTGTGCACATAAGAGGCAATCCATTACGAAGTGGACAGTTGTTTGGCAGAGATTCCTATAATGTTCACCCAGTAAAGATACAAATAACATCTAATTAAAGTTGGCACTCTGCATTTTAACCTCACTGCTTCATTTCAAAACCAATACACTAAAATAACTAAATGCACTCTGTGCGTGCATGCGTATGTATGTGTGCATGTGTTGTATAACCTTCACCTTACTTCACCCATCCTGACTTGGCTTGTGTTCAGACCGTACTTCTACATCTGCAGCACATCTGTCAATCTGTCTGTCTGACTCATTCGCCACTGCTCTCTGGTGGCATCAACCCCCCTTGATGCCATTAAGTAACCGCAACAGTCCTGGACACACTGTGAAGACACACGTGGCAGCACCACAGCATTGCTGCTGCCACGTTTGTGTGTGCTGTAGTAAGATGGAGACAGCAAGAACTTTATGTCCCACTGTGTTGTGTGTGTGTGTGCGCGCGCGCCAGATTTACTTCCTAACATATCCAAATGCACCATGAGCATACCATTCTAGCAGAAAAATGCACATAACATTTTTTTTTCCATATTAAGAACAGATATTTGCGTTACTAGTTCCCTGTGGCAAGACAATACATTTTATAGGTTCATATTTTCATACAAGTTATAGTGTAGAAAATCTGCTTCCTAACTACAGCCAACTCATTCATGCTAATAAGCTGGGAAAAGATTCACATCATATTTTTTTCCCCTATAATTGTAAAGCGACCTTGGGTTTTGAGAAAGGCGCTATATAAATTGAACTTATTATTATTATTATTATTATTATACAGAAATAATATGCTGTCCGATATGGATGTCATGGCAAGTTCTTATTGGCTAATAAAGTATGAGTATGCAGTGAAGTAACTAGTGACCAAGGCAGGACCCCTCCTGAGTTTGTCCCCCCTGATGTTGTCCTTACAAAATGACCTTTGGGGATGTCATCCAGCTCATGGTGTATAGCTAGCTAGCTTATGTAGGTAATGTTTACCTACTATAATGGTAGTTCTTGGTATGCCTTATTTTATGTAATCATTAACTTTATATTATAAAAGTAGGATATTACCAAGTTACTTAGTAATTTAGCTAGTGTAACATTAACCACTAGCTTTCTTTCTTTCTTTCTTTCTTTCTTTCTTTCTTTCTTTCTTTCTTTCTTTCTTTCTTTCTTTCTTTCTTTATTCATTCATTCATTCAATATCTTATTTTGTTCTTGGCTGGCAGGAGTGGAACCCAATGTGGTTTTCTGCTGCTGCATGCTGAGATGCTTTTCTGCTCACTACGGTTGTAAAGAGTTGCTATATCCTTCCTGCCAGCTCGAACCAATCTGGCCATTTCCCTCTGACCCCTCCTATCAACAAGCTGCTTCCACCCACAGAGCTGTTGCTCACTCAATGTTTTTTGTTTCTCGCACCATTCTGTGTAAACTTTAGAGATGGTTGTGTGTGAAAACCCCAGGAGATCAGCAGTTTCTGAAATACTCAAACCAGTCCATCAGGCACCAACAACCATGCCACAATGAAAGTCACACTTTGATTCTGATGTTTGAAGTGAACATTACCTGAAGCTCTTGATTTGTATCTGCATGATTTGATGCAGGGCGGCACGGTGGTGTAGTGGTTAGCGCTGTCGCCTCACAGCAAGAAGGTCCGGGTTCGAGCCCCGTGGCCGGCGAGGGCCTTTCTGTGTGGAGTTTGCATGTTCTCTCCGTGTCTGCGTGGGTTTCCTCCGGGTGCTCCGGTTTCCCCCACAGTCCAAAGACATGCAGGTTAGGTTAACTGGTGACTCTAAATTGACCGTAGGTGTGAATGTAAGTGTGAATGGTTGTCTGTGTCTATGTGTCAGCCCTGTGATGACCTGGCGACTTGTCCAGGGTGTACCCCGCCTTTCGCCCGTAGTCAGCTGGGATGGGCTCCAGCTTGCCTGCGACCCTGTGGGACAGGATAAAGCGGCTAGAGATAATGAGATGAGATGAGATGATTTGATGCATTGTGCTGCTGTCAAGGGATCGGCTGATTAGAGAACCGCATAAAACAGAATGTGTGTTATGGTGTTCCTAATAAAGTGGCTGGTGAGTGTATTTCTTGCATATATGGTTCAACTTAGAGAACATCAGAAATGTGAAGAGAGAAAATAAGGGTGAGAGAGAGATAGAACAAATGATAATTACAGAAGCACAGCGACTACACTGGTAACGGCTGTATTACACAACCACACACTGACACATACAGTGAAAGAAAGCAAACACCTACGCACATGAAGCTCCCAAGCCCAGACAGAATTATTTCACTGGCATCCCTCTTTAGAACACTCCCAATCTCTCTTACTCACTTTATTCTGCTCTTTGTCTTGTTCTCATGTCACTATTCTTTACTCCTTCTTCCTTTTTTCTCTTTACCTCCCCCTCTGTCTCATATCAGATGTCACCATGAAGACCCAGTCTGGAGTCCTGACAGGGAAAATCCCCACAACTCTGATCATTATTATCTTTGTGGTTAAGAGTAAAAGCAAAAATATATGCAGCTCAAATAACACCCAAATCTGACCCAAATTCTCTCTGCTGTGTTCACCATCTGCATGTCTCACACAGTTGATCTCTTTCCAGCTCTCATCCACTTGAGCTCTTTTTTGGTGCCATCTTTCTTTCTCACCCTCTCTCCGTTTCATTATCCCCCGCCCAAACAAAGTTTGGCGGAGGATATATAAACGGGTTCCATCCGTCCGTCCGTCCATCCGGCTGTCCGTCCGGTCACGTTTTTGTTTCCGGGCCATATCTTTAAAACTACTGAAGATATAGTCATGAAACTTTGTATACATATCAAGCAACATGTGAACTGGTGCCTTTTGCTATTTTGGATTTTTTTTTTGAAGTATTTTTCAAATTTTTACAATAAAAAAATAGATTTTGACTTAGTTTCTAAGAGCAATGTTCGTTTCTGGAGCATATATCCAAAACTATTCATGATACGGATCTGAAACTTGGTATACATGTTAACAAGGTGATGAAGATGTGCCTTTTCATACTAAGAACTTTGAGAAATTAAAATTTTTCATGTTTCCATGGAAACAACTTCAGACTTAGTCTCTCAGGTTAGTCTTAGGGGTAGGTTTTGTTTCCGGAGCAGAACCTGAAAACTATGAGTGGTATGGACTTGAAAGTTGGTATACGTGTTGATTAAATAATGTCTATGTGCCTTTTGATAATAAGAAATGTGAGAAATTTTAATTTTTATCTCACTTGGACCAAAGGTCCGGTGGGCTTATGCCATGGGCTGCTGAGGTCAGTGTAAAGAGGTAGGGTTGGTTTCCTGCAGCACAACTTGAAAAATGTGACAAATAATATCTTGAAACTTGGTATATAGTTGGTATATAGGGCAGGGGATATAGATGACTGTCTTCTTGTTGTTTCTGTGTCTCTCTTTAGCTCCTTTTACACAGCCTGTTCAAGCTGGAAAGCTTATGCCTTTTTTCCACCTTGTGTTCTGTATAAAACGTCCTAATGGGGGTCTGTGTTGTTCCGCCTCTGAGCTGGAACAATTGGTAATAACAGAGCTGGAATCAACGTCTGTGTAAAAGGAACAGTCGACATGGTGGAACTGGCATGTAATGTTTTTGTGGCTACTGTTTTATAGAGGCAGAGCCACTATGTCATCATGTTGTAAGAATGTAAGAATGAGTGTAACAATAACGTACTACGCATGCGTATACGCTTAAGCATTACAATCACCAGAATGGCAAATTGTGAGCTCGCGATACGAACAGTTGATCTCGCGTTATCAAAGGTACACAAGAACGAGTGGTGAAGCCACTATGTCATCGTGTTGTAAGAATGAGTGTAACAATAGCGAAACTTTGTAACCAATCGGCACTTATCCTGATCAAGTTCGATTACCCGTTCTACTTCTTGATAAATTTCGGAACCAATCAGAACCAGAAACGAAATACGAGAAACCTCGTTATAACTTCACAGTATCGGAAGATAATTGGCAGATAAAAAGATAAACGAAATTCACCTCATGACCTTCTGAAAGGTCGAATGAAAGGTTTTGTAAGGTTTTTTTTTTAGATTTTTGGCAGATATTTATGCAGAGAATTCCATCCATTCAACAAAAACTCGAGAAGGCAGCAAAGACAATGTTGGAATCTTCCGAGCGATCCGCTCGGTATGCAATTACAAAAGTCCCATGTGGGAATAGATCAGCTCCTTCGTGAAAACTAAGAGTAAAAGTTAAAAGTATAATTGGTCAAACTTCTGCTATTTGCTTAATTTTTTTATTTTATTTTTTATTTTAGAATCTATACCCTATACTTGTGAAACAAAATGTGCTCATTAGTACTAAATAATGCTTCTAAGACAATTCATGAACAAGTGCTTTCTCACTATTTTGAAAACAGATATAGTTCACAGCACTGTATTTTGAACAAAACACGGAAAACAAAATTGGTAACCAAAATACTACAAGCCCTGATGCTGTTCGCAGCTTGGTGATGCTTGCAAGAGATGAGGTGAGTATAACTGATTACATGTACAGTGGTGCTTGAAAGTCTGTGGACCATTTAGAATTTTCTATATTTCTGCATAAATATGGCATAAAACATCATCAGATTTTCACACAAGTCCTAAAAGTAGATAAAGAGAACCCAGTTAAACAAATGAGACAAAAATATTATACTTGCTCATTTATTTATTGAGGAAAATTATCCAATATTACATATATGTGAGTGGCAAAAGTATGTGAACCTTTGCTTTCAGTATCTGGTGTGACCCCTTTGTGCAGCAATAACTGCAACTAAACGTTTGCGGTAACTGTTGATCAGTCCTGCACACCGGCTTGGAGGAATTTTAGCCCATTCCTCCGTACAGCACAGCTTCAACTCTGGGATGTTGGTGGGTTTCCTCACATGAAATACTCGCTTCAGGTCCTTCCACAACATTTCGATTGGATTAAGGTCAGGACTTTGACTTGGCCATTCCAAAACATTAACTTTATTCTTCTTTAACCATTCTTTGGTAGAACAACTTGTGTGCTTAGGGTCGTTGTCTTGCTGCATGACCCACCTTCTCTTGAGATTCAGTTTATGGACAAATGTCCTGACATTTTCCTTTAGAATTCACTGGTATAATTCAGAATTCATTGTTCCATCAATGATGGCAAGCCGTCCTGGCCCAGATGCAGCAGAACAGGCCCAAACCATGATACTACCACCACCATGTTTCACAGATTGGATAAGGCTCTAATACTGGAATAGAGTGTTTTCCTTTCTCCAAACATAACGCTTCTCATTTAAACCAAAAAGTTCTATTTTTGTCTCATCTGTCCACAAAACATTTTTCCAATAGCCTTCTGGCTTGTCCACGTGATCTTTAGCAAACTGCAGATGAGCAGCCATGTTCTTTTTGGAGAGCAGTGGCTTTCTCCTTGCAACCCTGCCATGCACACACACCATTGTTGTTCAGTGTTCTCCTGATGGTGAACTCATGAACATTAACATTAGCCAATGTGAGAGAGGCCTTCAGTTGCTTAGAAATTACCCTGGGGTCCTTTGTGACCTTGCCGACTATTGCGTGCCTTGCTCTTGGAGTGATCTTTATTGGTCAACCACTCCCGGGGAGGGTAACAATGGTCTTGAATTTCCTCCATTTGTACACAATCTGTCTGACTGTGGATTGGTGGAGTCCAAACTCTTTACAGATGGCTTTGTAACCTTTTCCAGCCTGATGAGCATCAACAACACTTTTTCTGAGGTCCTCAGAAATCTCCTTTGCCATGATACACTTCCACAAACGTGTTGTGAAGATCAGACTTTGATAGATCCCTGTTTTTTAGATAAAACAGGGTGCCCACTCACACCTGATTGTCATCCCATTGATTGGAAACAGACTGACTCGAATTTCACCTTCAAATGAACTGCTAATCCTAGAGCTTCACATACTTTTGTCACTCACAGATATGTAATATTGGATCATTTTCCTCAATAAATAAATGACCAAGTATAATATTTTTGTCTCATTTGTTTAACTGGGTTTTCTTTATCTACTTTTAGGACTTGTGTGAACATCTGATGATGTTTTAGGTCATATTTATGCAGAAATATAGAAAATTCTAAAGGGTTCACAAACTTTCAAGCACCACTGTATATAGGCTATGGTGGTGCAGCTGGTTAGCACAGTCACCTCACAGCAAGAAGTTCTGGGTTTGATCCCAGTAGCCAATGGGGGCCTTTCTGTGTGGAGTTTGTATGTTCTTCCTGTGTCTGTGTGGGTTTCCTCCGGGTGCTCCGGTTTCTCCCACAGGCATACAGTTAGGTTAACTGGCTTCTCTAAATTATCCATAGATGTGTGTGTGTGTGTGTGTGTGAGAATGATTGAGAGGAGAAAACCTCTATAATAATCCAGTAGAAGGCAATGGGAAACCACTACTGTAATTCTTCCATCAGAGTGGCCATGTTACTGCAGCGATATGCCAGATATATATATATATATATGAGTGATTCCACGCTTATGGGTACTGAAATGGGGACATGAACTTATTCACCTAAAACCATTTCTTTTTTTACCATCAGGTCACAAAACATGTAATCTTTAATGAATGATATGTTAAAAGATAACTTTAATTTTCTGAGATGTAATAAAAACATATTTATATGCCAAAGTCAAGCCTATGAGTTCCAAAATGATGTCTGTTACATTACTTCTGTTACGATTGTCCATCTCGCGTCTGTTACAAATTAATTACAATCTAGCTATATACCATGTTAATCTTATTGAAAGAATGTGTACGTTAATTCTACTACACATGTTTATTAATTATATTTGCTAAAACATCACCTTCCTATGTTTCAAAAAGTAATTCTACATTGTTAAAATTGAGAATATATATGTCCACAACACTTCTGTTACGTTCTGACTTTGGCATATAAATATGTTTTTATTACATCTCAGAAAATTAAAGTTATCTTTTAACATATCATTCATTAAAGATTACATGTTTTGTGACCTGATGGTAAAAAAAAGAAATGGTTTTAGGTGAATTTTAAAAATAAGTTCATGTCCCCATTTCAGTACCCATAAGCGTGGAATCACTCATATATATATATATATATATATATATATATATATATATATATATATATATATATACACACTATATTTACTGTATGGACATGGGATCAGAAAACAATTTTATTTATAAGCAATAGCCACATGTACCCATAGGGTACCTATTTTTGACATTGATAATCTTCTTTCTGAGACCAGCATGAATTCAAACGTCTCTGTCGATGGTGTCTAAAGTTCACACACCTTCCTGCCACAAATTGCTTCCTACTTCTCTTCATTATCTCCTCCAAAATAATTCTGATCACACAAACATGCTGCTTGCATGAGTCGCTCTCTCTCTCTCTCTCTCTCTCTCTCTCCTGTTTGTGAGCACAGTTTTGTGTGCTACTTTTTTTCACCTTGAAAAGTTGGCCCGGTTTGTGCTCTACCCAAACATGTTATAGATATTGTGGCTGTTACTTCCCTTTAATGTGAATTATTTAACAGAAGTGATTACATGTTGCATATGACAACACGTTTGCTTGTGTTTGAAGAGTGGTATAAGGTGCCTTCTTTATGGCAATATTGCAAGAGGTGCCATGAACAAAAGAATAATTTAATATTGATACAAACAAACAAACAAACAAACAAACAAAGAGAAGCTAGATGGAGGTTGAGTCATACTGGGTCAGTGCTAGATTGGCTCTGCTTCAACATTCGCAGCTAGTACACTACAGCCAGCACCGCTATCACACTGACGACTTAACATGAAAAGCTCACACAATTGCCCCCCTGCTGCAGAAGAAGCCAGCACAATTGCTCTTCAAACACTCTGGGAAAAACTACACTATAATGATTTAAAACTACTTTCTCTAACCCCAGCCCCCATCGTATTCAGTATAAAAGAAATGGATGCTAATTTTAGCTCAGTAGTCGTGGGGGTAAGTTACACCTCATGCTCATGGGGGGTAAGTTACACCTCATGTTGTAAATGATTGTAAATACTGTATGATTCAGTGAAACTGCAAAAAAAAAACATCAGCAGTGACAAACAGAAAATCATAAACAACAGCATATACTCGAACCTTAATTACATCTAAAAACCTCCACATATTACCTTAGTGAAGACAATCAAGTCTTGCATGATTCACGTAAAACACCAACACCAAATTTCTTGGATAGCATAAGACAAAAATAGACAAAGTATTTCGAGAATTATTACAGTGAACTTTACATGGCTTATTAATTAGTGCCGAGTTTCCCAAAAGCATCGCAGCACAAAGATCATGGTTAAATGGTAGAGTGAGCAGCACAATGAACACTCCCTCTCCTAGTTAAGATGTTCTTAGCATTAAGAGGCTTTTGGGAAACATACCCCAGTACTACTGTCAGTGTAAAGCCAAGAAGACAGATGGTAACTACACTCTGTGGCAGGAAATGGACATGAATAAAATGTACAACTACACAGCTGCACCAAAAAATTGGCTGTTTTGATTTACTATCACAAGCTGAAACTATTGAAAAAGCCCAAGGTAGGAAGCAAATGGAATTAAACTGAGTCTGACAAAAACTGTACAAGTCAATTTTTCTTAATTACTTTTCGGCCAGGCTCGTGTTGTGCTTCAGGGTCACAGCGGCAATGATATGTTATCATTTGGTGCTACTTGTTATGTAGACTGAGGAAAACTTTTTCTTGTTATTTTTACTCCTTTGCTCTTTTTGTTTAATTCAAACAAATACTCCACCCCAACTTCCTTCAAAATATGTTTTATTTAAATGTAATGTAAATGTATTAATTTTATTCAAATTTATTCCTTTTGTCATTTTTGAAAATGCTCTTGTTTATCTTAAGTTTATCACATCACATTATGTCTGTTATCCTTAAGACTAATTTGAAAAGTAATGATAAGCACAAAACTGCTCTTACCTGTACTGTCTTTGCTGCTGCTGCTGCTGCCTTGGTGTGAACGTAGCTCCTCTGACTTGTAGAAGTCAATGCTAGCATACGTGTTGAGATTTGAAGCACTGCTGCTCAGACCTCCTGTTCCTCCAGCACCTCCAGTTGCACCACTATCCAAAACAGATGAAAAAAGCCGTGCTGTTTGGCCAGCAGTCTGAACATCAACAAGATGTGAGCTCTCTCTTGTAGCCAAGTCTAAGTCTATGTAGTTGAGCCCTTGCTCTGTAGATGAGGTCTGGGTAGTATTTATATTAGCTGAGCCATGGTTGGCATGCTGATTTGGGTTATCTTGCAAGTTTCCACTGCCAGTCAAAGTGCCATCTAAACCAAGTCGCCGTGCTATGGCTTGGGTGTGCTCACTGATCATGCACATAGAAGAGGGGGAATTTACGGGGCATGAGGACAATGAAGAAGGGGCCAAGAAAGTTTCAGAACAGTGACGCCGCCGAGCTTGAGGATCTGCTTTTATTACCTTAGCACCATGATCCGGATTTGGGGCTTTGGACATTGGAAATTCTAAATTTAGACCTAGGCTTAGGGTGGGATCTATGGATTCTTGTCTGTCCAACAGTGATTCTTTAGATGTCATAGAGCTGGTGGTCGTGTCTGAGCTCAATCCAAAGACCATTTCTGTGTACTCTGCACATGGTATAGGAGATTCAAGTGACTGAGAGGCTGATAGAGGCCGATGTCCACTATGTACCATTTCCACCTCAGCCTCTTCTTCATTTTGTGGTGTTGATCTCTGCTCATCCCAAGCTTTGGGTGCTGTTGTAGGAGGGGTTGTAGGAGTGGTAAAAGAAGGGAAACCAAGGGGAGTGAGGGAGAAGGATGATGGTGAAGGTGAGGCTCCTAGCTCCATGTTGACATATTCTGAAGCAACAGATGGAGGGACGTCAGAAGAGGGGCTGCAGGGATGTGGTAAGAACCCAGCAACACAAGAAGTGGGCCTAGACAAGGGGTGTTGTGACGTGGCAGGAATGGAACCACCCTTCTTAGGTCCTCTAACTATTTCTCTGATGCTTCTTTCACTCTTGAACTCTATACTGACATACTCACCAGGACTTTTTGGCTCAGGTGGGACTGGTGTCTCACGGACCCTAGGTAAGGTATTAGCTTTAGAGATATCCACAAACAAACTAAGAGGACGATTCCTTTGGCCCTGTGCTTGTTTAGCTGCCCCAGACCCCAATCTCTGCTGCAAAGCCCCATTATCCTTTGTTTGAGCTCCTGCAGCTGTCTTTCTCACTTGGGTGAGCTTTTCTTCACCTTCACCCAGACTTTCACTGCTGGCTGAACTGGATGAGTATGACGAGGAGGAAAAAGACAAGTGCTGTCCAACTCCAGGTTCTTGATAATGAGATGTGCCTCTACAAGTGCCAAGACCTTGACCACCACCATTTCCACGTTCACTATTGAGGCACTTTCCTCTTCCCAAACCATCCTCAAAGTGTTTAGGGCTGCTATGTTTATAAGAACGGGGTAGGGAATAGTAAGAATATACCATTTTGGGAGGAGGTTGCTGGGGATGTTTTTCAGATGCTGTAAGAGACTCTTGAGGAGATGGAGTGCTGTTGGCACGGACACTGATAGGTGACATGTTCATATAATCACTGCCAGGCCTATTGTCTGCACTGTTCTTGCCAATCCAGGCTCCTGAAACCACACGCTGGTCTGGGGAACAGCTACTGTTTGGTGACATCATCATATAGCCATCTGTGGTAGAAGTAGGAAGATGGATCTGCTGAGGAAGTGAGATACTATTGTTTGGAGTCATAGCCATGTAGTCATCTGCAGGTTTAGAGTCTGGCACTGCTACAGATAGTGAGTGAGAGAGGGACACTGGAGGAGCCGTTACCCCTGGCAGCATGGACATGTATCCATTGTCACTCCCTACAATACCATTACCAGTAATAGTCGATCCATCTAATCCACAGCTTCCTGGTTCAGCTTTGGACTCTGCAGCTACATCCAGATATCTGGTTCCACCAACAGTTGATTCTGATTCCTGGCGTGAGCTGAAAGACTCACGGCTAGTACTTCGAGACATTACAGCGTAGTTGTCTTCCTCAATCTCTACATCTCCTGCTCTGCGGTAAGTGCCAAGTCTCTCAAGAGCCATAGGTGGCAGAGATGCCCTTTTACTGATCGTCCTATGTTCAGTATCACATTCACGACCTGAAGACCGTCGCAATACCCTTCTCGTCTGAGGCACAGAGTTGTCTGTTGGCAGTGAATTGGATGCCCCTTTCTGTGCCATAATGATATAGTTGGCAGCTTCATCCCCACCTGAGCTATCTACAGAATCTGCCTGAATGGTTGCAGTCAGCAAAGACTGCTCACCCGGACTGGAACCGTATTCATCTGAAGAACCATAGTCACTGAATGAACCAGAAACTGAGGGCTGACGGAGAGGCACTCGTTTGCAAGTGCTCCCATTTCCATCCCCACCAGCTGCAGTGGTTCCAGGACCTGTGCCGACAAATTCAGACCCATTGCCTGAGTAGGAGGAGAGGTTCTGGGCAGGGGAAGGGGCTGGAGACGAGATGGACCTCATCAAAGCATGCTGTGCCTTGACTGGTGTGGGAGCATGAACAGATGTAGACCTGAGAATGGGCGTGCTAGAACAGGACCCATTTGTGGTGGGACTTGAACTGGAATTAACACCCTTTGTCCCTGCATTCATGCCTTCCTCTACTTTTGCTCCATCACTAGAATTACAAGCTCTTGAAAATCCATGCCGAGGTGTGGGGGAAGCATTGTTGCTGGTGCCACCTCCTCCTCCTCCAGTGGTTGCTGGTGGCTCTGTGCGAGGTCGTCTGATAAATCCCACTTGGCTGGGTGGAGGGTTTGGGTGGTGGCGACGAGATGGAACACTGATTGGATTAGATGCAGTAGCACCACCTCCTCCTCCTGCTGTAGTAGATTGTGATTTACTGCGCTGGCGAAACTCCTCACTTAGAGCCTTCATGGCTTCAAGTAGAGTCTCATGCATGTTCTGTGCCACAACTGAATCCTCGACCTGCATCCAGAACTCTCCAGGGCCAGTCACTGCCGATCTGCCAACCTCTACAAAGAAGAAGTTTTCAGAATGGCCACAACGTCTCACATTCATTAGCTGTAATACTACAGCTGCTGCATCTGAGTTGAGCTTGACAAAGTTGACTGTCTTCTCTGTTAGGCAGAGTCGATATATACCAACTAGGTTTTTAGCTTGCCCAAGACCTTTCGGCCAAACTTTAACTTGCCAGACCTCCTTAAACGCAGGCCCAGGAGATGGCACACCATAATCTCCAGAAGTACCATCGCACAGTGCTTTACCTACAAAAGGCAGAGGAAAACACCGGTTATAAATATACACTATGGTTCATAAACTTGTTCAAAGAAAGATGTTCTTCATTTGACTATTTCCTACCAGTTTAAAATAATAAAAAAAGTGTTAATGTACACTATGAAATAACACAAACAGAATTGTGCATTGACCAAAGGAAATGTAAAACAAATCAAAACTATTTTATATTTTAAATTGTGGGGCGGCACGGTGGTGTAGTGGTTAGCGCTGTCGCCTCACAGCAAGAAGGTCCGGGTTCGAGCCCCGTGGCCGGCGAGGGCCTTTCTGTGCGGAGTTTGCATGTTTTCCCCGTGTCCGCGTGGGTTTCCTCCGGGTGCTCCGGTTTCCCCCACAGTCCAAAGACATGCAGGTTAGGTTAACTGGTGACTCTAAATTGACCGTGAGTGTGAATGGTTGTCTGTGTCTATGTGTCAGCCCTGTGATGACCTGGCGACTTGTCCAGGGTGTACCCCGCCTTTCGCCTGTAGTCAGCTGGGATAGGCTCCAGCTTGCCTGCGACCCTGTAGAAGGATAAAGCGGCTAGAGATAATGAGATGAGATGAGATTTTAAATTGTTAACGGTATTCCTGATGAAGTTTGCACACTCTTGGCAACTTTCCAATCAGATTCATGATCCAGGAGGTTTTCCCCCAAATAGGCGAGGCACTTGGTGGCCACTTCTCCTAAGTTCTACATAAACACTACTTGTTAAAGGAAACAATTTAGTAGATAAACTTACTTACTACTTGAGTGAAGTAAAACCTACTTCTTAATAATGCATGTTGATTCAGAAATAAATTTATGCATGGCATTCACATCACTTACATTTGTCTCAAAAATAAATTTAAACCATAGGCCTTTATCAAAATCTCTTTAAAACAACAAAAGTACATATTCAATTTATGTCCAAAGGTATGTCCAAACATTTGAAGTCAGTATCATAAGTAAGCATGTGTGGTAAATAGGACAACAGGCAATTTATTTCATGAGATACACAAAAACAGCAGAGTTTAAATAAAAATCATACCATCATTTAGATAATTTTCAAAGTAAGCCAATATAAAATATACATATAGTATATACTGTAGTTACACATCCAGTACATACCAAAATCCACAATGAAAAACATTTTATCAGAAACCTGACATGACATAAAATGTCTATAAACTGATTAACACCAGAGTATTTTCATGACTTCATTAGGTTTCACAACTACTTGTGTACTAGAGAGACTGGCACAAAAAGGGACAAAGGTCAGTAAAAGTAGATTACTTGAGGAAATGAGCTACAGAGAACACAGCTACAGACATGAACTTAATACAGTTATACAGCTTGTCAAAGGCAATCATAATCCACTTTTGGCCCTGGTAGCCAAACAATAACCACCTAACATTTAGATTAATTTAGAACAGTATGGCCTAAACAATCAGTAAACACAGCCAACATGAGAGGCTTTTTAGAACTTGCCTCATGGGAACAAATAATACTTTCTAGCTCACTTCATATGAAAACTGGGGTTGACGGGAGAAGAGCCAGCATTAGATGTGTATTTTACTTACATTTATACAAGCCAGGCACACTAATAAACCAGTTCTATGATAAAGAAGTTGTTCCTTACACACACGTGCGTGCGCGCGCACACACAAACATACCACAAGCACAAACTAGTTTCACCAAAAAGTACATTTCCATGTCCAAAAATCTGACACCTGCATGTACGTACCAGTTCAGTGAGCCTCTTCCACCCCAGTAGCATTATGATTACCACCTGCATGGAACAGCTAGACCTCAGGCTATGTTTCAAGAATAACAGCAACAAAAATACGATAACGCTTGAGAAAAAAACTGCTGAGAAATGCTAAGTTATTTAATCGGTCATCAGAGTCAAGTTTTTATTATAATATTAGCATCCAGTTAGGCAATGTGAGACAATTTGCATTTTGTTTTTATTTGCTGTCTGCATAAGTAGCAAAAACGTAATGCAGTGTTGTTTATATTAACTGCCTTGCCCTTTAATCCAATTTAATATAGTTTTCCATTGCAGACTATCTTCATTACCACAAAACACTAAATGCAGATAAAAGACTATCAGCCTGAGGGTTATTCAGTGAGAATGAAATGGTTGTGACTTTTCTGTGCTCGTCAAAACACAATCATAATATAAGCATAACCTTTTCTATTTAATATAATTTATATCAAAACTCATCTCACCTCATCTCATTATCTCTAGCCGCTTTATCCTGTTCTACAGGGTCGCAGGCCTATCCCAGCTGACTATGGGCGAAAGGCGGGGTACACCCTGGACAAGTCGCCAGGTCATCACAGGGCTGACACATAGACACAGACAACCATTCACACTCACATTCACACCTACGGTCAATTTAGAGTCACCAGTTAACCTAACCTGCATGTCTTTGGACTGTGGGGGAAACCGGAGCACCCGGAGGAAACCCACGCGGACACGGGGAGAACATGCAAACTCCTCACAGAAAGGCCCTCGCCGGCCACGGGGCTCGAACCCAGGACCTTCTTGCTGTGAGACGACAGCACTAACCACTACACCACCGTGCTGCCCACCATGTATCATAGTTTCACATTTTAGCAATAATAAAGTATTTATTACTTGTAATATAATACAATTTTTTGAGTTTTAAAAGTAATTATAGATTCACTTTTTGTACTGTAGAACAAATTAGAATCCTATTTTGGTGTTAATGTATTTGATATTTAAAACAAATATTAAAAAGATTGTATTCATTGACACTTCATTATTGTGTCAATAATTTATATCAAAACTGAACAAAAAAAGAAAAAAAAATCTATGAATGAAAAAACACTTCCTTACTGTGTCAGTTATATTAATACAAAGTAATAAATAATTTCTTATTTTAAAAAATGAAACTATTACATCGTATTCTAATTTGTTCCACAATACAAAAAGCAAATCTGTAATTACTTTTAAAACTCAGAACTGTGTATATATCAAAACTATGAATGAAAAAAAATTCTGTGAATGAATTTTTTTTTTACTTTTTATGAAAAATATATGAATTAAAAAAACTTCTTTATTGTGTCAGTTATATTAATACCAAGTAACAAATACTTTATTATTGCTAAAAATATGAAACTATTACATAGTATTCTAATTTGTTCCACAGTACAAAAAGCGAATCTATAATTAATTTTAAAACTCAGAACTTTCTGTTTTCAGTCCAGATGAATTTTGGTTTTGCTTCCAGTTAAGAATCTTCATTTCAGTGCATTACTGAAAAATGTTTGTGTGCAGACAAGTCTGTAGCGTACCATAATGATATAAATAGATGAGTTTTTGGTGTCAACGCCGTCTCACTTCGTCTTTATTAATACACTGGATATTTTTTCGTCTGTGATTGAGAGATAAACAGTAAGAGGTAGGCTGAAAATGCCAGACATGAAATAGACCATAAAAAGTGTGTGTGCGTGTGTGTGTATGCAGGCACGCATGTGGCTGAATGTTCCGTATGTGCATTTTAGTCTATGAAAACATTTTGAAGAAACGTGACACACTGTTGAATATATTTGTGTGGGTTTTTTTTTAACCTCGCACTGTCTCCAATGCAGCAATGAGTAAGACAATCACAACCATATGGAGAAAAGTGTACTGAGGCACGCACTTGCAAGGACACCCTGCTCTCTGCTCTGACTCACTCTTCCACCACTGTTGCCAGAACATTTCAGTTACGTGAACAAAAACAGCAAATCGGCAAGGTGTTTTCTATTTCCTGTTTCTTTTCCAAAAACATTAGGAGCCCATTTTTTGTCTTTTTCCTATGTGTTTCTTGTGTTATATCGTGTGTGTGTTTGTGTGTGTGTAGTTTGGGTGAACTTGAATTCTGCCTGCAGCCAACATTAGTTGAGTCACAGAAAGAAAGCTTCACATGAGTGCTTAATAGCAGCCCATATGAAACTCTCCCTCTCTCCTCATTTCTCTTTCCTACTGCAAAAATTGACCAATTGTGCATTTAAAAGCTTTTAGGACAGAGAGTGATATTAAGAGGGCTGAAATTGCTCTGAGTGATGGACGGGTTTCTAGAAAGTGAAGCAAAAAAAGAGAGGAGAGACAGAAGAAAAAAAAAGCTAAGAGAGACAGAAAAGGTTTTGGTAAATAATGGACAGGTCTAAGTTTAACCATAGCAGTGAAAGCATGGACCTCACACTAACACACTATTCCTCTGTGTTATTCTGAAGGAGCTCTTTAACAGAGTGTGCAGTGTTTACCTAATGAGTACTTACTTCACATCCATCTGAAAAAGCACACCACTTGAAGCTGGCGATGCTCCCATTCGGCATCTTTGAACTAAGAATGCAGTGTGCCACAAGTTCATCTGGTACAGAACATCAATACAGCCCTGTTAGAGGCTGTCCACACGGCAACGGATTCAGGTGAATCTGATAAAATTGTTTATCGTTTCGGCCTGGCGTCCACACGGCACCGGCGTTTTGGGTGCCCCAAAACGATATTTTTTGAGAACGGGTTCCAGAGTGGAAAAATCTGGCAACGGTGCCGTTGCGAAGTCGGCTGGATGAGTAGAACAGATTTGTTTACGATGACGTCACAACCACATGACTAGAACAAGCAGCACTCTCGCTGTTTTGTATGAACCACTGCATTGCATTCACTTTTGTATACAGCTTTTCTTTTAAATAAACAAGTAACTGAACCATTTCTTGAATTTCTTTTTTTTTATTGGATAAGACTGCTTTTCAAAATGTTCACACACAATATAAAAAGTTATATAAATTATATAAAAATGCTTTTCAAAATGTTCACACACAATAAGAAAATTAAGTTATATAAAACTATGCACACTAATAAAACTAATTTGTACACACAGAAGGCACGATTTCCTCGCGTAGTCGCAGCCATCTTCTTCTTCTTGTTGTTGTGTGTTTGTTCCTGTGAGTGCTTCACGCCGGGTAGAAGAAGGGGTTTATGCGCATGCGTCCTACTTCCTCTATTGTTCTGGTGTCTCCGATGGGACCGTCTTACAGCGCACGTAGAGGTGTGGCATGTGTATTGCATCGTTTTCAGCAAGCGTTGCGTTGCCATATGTACCTGATATTTTACTGATCCGTTGCCCATGTGGACGCGATATTTTTTTTAATAACATCTCGTTGTCGTTGTCGTGTGGATGTAGCCTCCACACGACAACGGCAACGAGATTTTATTTAAAAAAATATTGCGTCCACATGGGCAACGGATCAGTAAAATATCAGGTACATATGGCAACGCAACGCTTGCTGAAAACGATGCAATGCCACACCTCTACGTGCGCTGTAAGACGGTCCCATCGGAGACACCAGAACAACAGAAGAAGTAGGACACGTGCATAAACCCCTTCTTCTACCCGGCGTGAAGCACTCACAGGAACAAGCACACAACAACAAGAAGAAGAAGATGGCTGCGACTACGCAAGGAAATCGTGCCTTCTGTGTGTACAAATTAGTTTTATTAGTGTGCATAGTTTTATATAACTTAATTTTCTTATTGTGTGTGAACATTTTGAAAAGCATTTTTATATAATTTGTATAACTTTTTATATTGTGTGTGAACGTTTTGAAAAGCAGTCTTATCCAATAAAAAAAAAAGAAATTCAAGAAATGGTTCAGTTACTTGTTTATTTAAAAGAAAAGCTGTATACAAAAGTGAATGCAATGCAGTGGTTCATACAAAACAGCGAGAGTGCTGCTTGTTCGTTGTGACGTCATCGTAAACAAATCTGTTCTACTCATCCAGACGACTTCGCAACGGCGCCGGTGCCAGATTTTTCCACTCTGGAACCCGTTCTCAAAAAATATCGTCTTGGGGCACCCAAAACGCCGGTGCCGTGTGGACGCCAGGCCGAAATGATAAACAATTTTATCAGATTCACCTGAATCCGTTGCCATGTGGACAGCCTCTTAGACCAACTGGACGGTCCAGGAACACTTAGCCTCAATGTAATATTTTAAAGATATCACAGTTCACCAGAATTCATAATATTTAGGACACTAATTTCATGCTGGGTTTTGGGAGTATGGAAATTTTTCTTTTTTTCACGCATTTCTTTTTTCTTCTTGTCGTAAGAAATAAACATAACTGGGCTGACATGGTTGCAGCAGCACTACAGGGGTGTGACATTTATAATTTATGGCAGAGTTGTTGTTTTTTTGTCTGGTTTTTAGGACTCTCTTTTGTCCATTATAGACGTAAAGTTGAACATGTGAAATTTAGGAGTGTAAGGAAATGCCACTATCTTCACCTTTATCTGTTAATGTACCAAATACCCTTAGCCAAATCTGTATTTAAACTTAAACTCACTGTAGGTGTGGCCTCAACCAGATTATTTTTTTGCTTGTTCATTTGTTTGTTTTTAATTAAATATGCCCCTGTAAACTCTGTGTCTCTGAATTCTGTCTCTGACAGTTCCCCAACCTTAGCTACATTATTCGAGATCATCATTCGCTTGAGTAATCAACAACAGTGTGACGGGTTTTTTTTAATTATTTTTATTATTTTTGTGTGTATCTGTCCATGATATTTTCTAACTAATATTGTTTGTGCCATTTTACCAAAATATAAAAAACTAGTATCCTAATTTAAACTACTGCAACTGTGACGAGGCAGGCATGAATGAAGGAACACTGTAAATGCACTTTATTAATGTTAATGAATGTGGTCTTCGTTTGTCCCGCAAACTTCGTATATGACCACTCGCATCCATACGAAAATAAACAACTTCTGATTGTGCAACTTTTTCATTGTGTCCTGTGGGATCTTAGTCCCGAACCACACATCTAGTCTCCACTAGACACTGCATGAACATTTCTGCCAAAAAAAACCTATTCATATCTGCATTCATAATAAATAAGACCAAACATCTCAGCTTTGGATAGTAAATGTGAATTAGACAGTTAATACCTCACTACATGCAGAATCATATAATTAACAGTTTCAAAAGAACCTCCAAAATCCAGACATGTGAAAATGTCATTATAAACAATGAGGATTTAATAACCAGTAGTAAAGTCATGTCCCAGGGTGCTCACACATGTACATGAAATGCGAAACACATTTCTTTTGTAAGTCATGTCAGTCCTCACTACTACCAAAATCTAGAAATGAAATCAAATCGGGTATCATGATGCAACGTCCTAGCGCTGCACACTCGGTTTGTAGAGGAAGCATGAGGAGCTGATTTGCAGAGGTGGACAGTAATGAAGTACATTTACTTGAGTACTGTACTTAAGTACACTTTTTGAGTATCTGCACTTTACTTGAGTATTAATTTTTTGGCAACTTATGACTTTAACTTCACTACATTTGAAAGACAAATATCGTACATTTTACTCCACTACATTTCTATCAAGGTCCTCGTTACTATGAAGTGGCTTTAAAAGTGGGTGTTTTTTTTCTTTTCTTTTCTAAAATGTGATTGGCTTTTTTGCAGGTGACACTGAGACAGTCTATCAGTAATCACTAGGGTCATGTCACGTCCATAGACTGGATAAAATCAAGTTCACTGATTTCTCCGCAGCATTATTTAACATGATCAGTTGATGGCAGAATGGAAGGAGGTGGCTCTTCTGGGGAATGCATGCACCCACGGTTCTATAGCTAGAACCCATGTTTCAGTTTTCTGAAAGAAATAAAGAGTTGTTTTGTTTTAAATGTTTGCTTTGTTTGCCTAAAACGGAGCACATCACAGCCTACAAAAACTCGCTGTCCGACCTGCAGAAGCATATTGAGGTATGAAAACATTTTATTCCAAGAGAAAGCTTGCAATGAAGTTTTATGTGCTTTTAGAGCTAATGATAACGTTGCAATAGCTATGCAGTCTGATTAGTCAAATGACTTTCTATGGATTTGCCCGCCAAGTTGCCATAGCCTTGTCCACGGCTAACGTTAACACATAGCTAGTTAACTTGGACACTGTTAGTTAGCATGTAAAAACGGAGTTACGCTAACATGAATAACGTTAACTTATCTGAAGTGCTTTCAGAAATGTTTTAGCATAATCTTGCCAAATAAACAGAATGTCGAAATCTTTCTTTTCTAGTAACGTTAGCTACCCAATATGATTTCGAGTTTGAAAAGATTTTGCTAGCATGTCAGGTGGAGCTTCACTGACTACCTAGCTTAACATTAAACCACCATGATTCCACAGGCAGATTCATATGTGCATGAATACATGCACTTGCACACGCACGCACGTGAGACCTGTGAGATGGACAGTATTGTACTAGTCAGTCACAACAAATTGCTGGAATTTTTTTGTTTTGATGTCAGATGATGGTCTTGCATTTTTTTTTGTCTTGCTTAAAGCAATGTTGCTGTTGGGCAGTTATTAAGCTCGAGGTGTGGACCTGGGTTTTAAGCATGTTGGATTGTCCTTTTTATTTTCTGAGCAAGCTGCATTTACAGCTATTCCACTGTCTTCCTGATTAACATACACATACATGTGTGCACACACTGCCAGAGCTGGGTCAGAACACTACCGTGCTGCTTTGTGGGGGTGGGGAGGAGTGTTACAATAAAAAAAAAAGAAAATAACAATGGTTCTTTTTCAGTTCAGTTGTGTTTCATTTTGTAACACTCTACCAGGTGTTTATTCTACAGGTTCTACAAGCCAGTCAGTAAATCCAGTCGGTTGCTTCAGAGGCATTAGGTTTTGTAAGCATTGTGGCAATAATACTATACAATAATGTCGTCATCATCATTATCTCTAGCCGCTTTATCCTGTTCTACAGGGTCGCAGGCAAGCTGGAGCCTATCCCAGCTGACTACGGGCGAAAGGCGGGGTACACCCTGGACAAGTCACCAGGTCATCACAGGGCTGACACATAGGCTACGTTTACATTAGACCGTATCTGTCTCGTTTTCTTCGCGGATGCACTGTCCGTTTACATTAAACTGCCTGGAAACGCCGGGAAACGGGAATCCGCCAGCGTCCACGTATTCAATCCATATTGTGTCAGCTCCGGTGTTGTGTAAACATTTAGAATACGCGGATACGCTGTGCTGAGCTCTAGCTGGCGTCTCATTGGACAACGTCACTGTGACATCCACCTTCCTGATTCGCTGGCGTTGGTCATGTGACGCGACTGCTGAAAAACGGCGCGGACTTCCGCCTTGTATCACCTTTCATTAAAGAGTATAAAAGTATGAAAATACTGCAAATACTGCCCATTGTGTAGTTATGATTGTCTTTAGGCTTGCCATCCTTCCACTTGCAAGTGGTAAGTGATATGCGCTGGGATCACACACACAGCGGCTCAGTCCCGAAAACACAGCTTGTTCACTTCACTCGCGCGCTGTGTGAGCTGCGCAAGGCCGGAGTGCGCACCCTCCAGAGGGCACTCGCTGTTCAGGGCGGAGTGATTTGGAGCGCAGGATGCCTGCGGAGTCGAGCGTATCCGTGTATTGGTGTTGCTGTGTGCACGGGAATCGTGTATTGGTGTTGCTGTGTGCACACTAATCGTTTTAAAAACGTTAATCTGATGATCTGCTGATACGGTCTAATGTAAACATGGGCATAGACACAGACAACCATTCACACCTACAGTCAATTTAGAGTCACCAGTTAACCTAACCTGCATGTCTTTGGACTGTGGGGGAAACCGGAGCACCCGGAGGAAACCCACGCGGACACGGGGAGAACATGCAAACTCCGCACAGAAAGGCCCTCGCCGGCCACGGGGCTCGAACCCAGACCTTCTTGCTGTGAGGCGACAGCGCTAACCACAACACCACCGTGCCGCCATACAATAATGTGTTGACAGAAAATGTACTTTTAATACTTAAGTATTTTTAAAAGCAAGTGCTTCAGTACTTTTACTTAAGTAAAAAATGTGACGAGTCATGGAATCCACGGACACATGTCGGCCGAAATGAATCAGAGAAAATCGCAAAAGAAGCATTAATTAATTAATTAATTCTTTTGCGATTTTCTCGGATTCGTTTCGGTCAACATGTGCCTGTGGATTCCATGACTCGTCACAAATTTGACTGGACAACTTTCACTTGTATTGGAGTAACATTTGACCAGTGGGATCCACCTTTGCTGATTTGAGTGAACTTCGTAGTAACACACCTGTATTAGTTCTAGGTACTGGTACCTAGGTATTAGTTCTAACACTGTCCCTTTTCTACAATTATGCTGTTCAGCAGCAGGTTACACAGGCTTCTGAAATATAATGAATACATAAGGAAGCACTCTTCTGTCTTATTTTTGCACTTGTGTAGTAATAATAATAATAATATAGGGCCTTTAATGTTGTTTTGGAAATCTAAAAAAAAAAAACATAAATGCAACTTTCAGAATAACTATAAAAAGAAGAGTGACTCATTTTAGGATTCACTTCATAGACTAGACGTATTATGAAGTCTTAGCTAAGTACCATCCATAAATCTTGCTAATATGTATGCTCAGACACAAATTACTATTTTCCCTAAACTGTACTAAGTGAAAGGATGACTTATGAGTATCAATAATGATATGTGACTTTGTTTGTGTATCTCTCGTACAATACAACAATAAACAGTATCATTTCATCAACCTTCATATAACACAGGTCTGGTCTGTTTTGTATAAAGATATAATTAGTGTAGCTTTAAGGCATTACTTCAAGCTTAAAAAGGTTAAAGAAGCTCACAAATGCACACAAACACAAGTGAATTTCATGCTGGTTTATTTCTATCTGGTTTATTCAAGTCTACCTCTACTACGAGATCAAATTAAATATTTGATTATCCTTCAGGCTGGACTATCTCACCATGTCATACTGGCTGGCGTTCTCTCTCTCTCTCTCATACACACGTTTTTTTCAAGTATCTTGGAGATTTTTCCACAGTTCTTCTGAAAAGAAAATAATCTTCCTCTTATGACAGCATTCAGGCTATTTCGCCTAACAATGCATGTGTATTAGGTGTGTAATGTGCTACCATTATCTGTATTTGTATAGTGCGCAAAATATTTCTATCTGTTTTAATATTTGGATTTACACACAAAGTGGGCATAGTTGGTTTTGTTCATTTTTTTTAAAAACTATGCCCTGGAAACAGTGGGGGGGGGGAACTAAAAAAAAAAATTCAGGGCTGCTGGAAGAAGTGTTTTTCATGTACAAATTCTGACAACAAACAGTAATTTGCAGAGCAGAACTCCTTGACCAGCTTGCTTTCTGGCAAGCTTTCTATCTTATATCTGACATGACTGAGTCAGCAAGCTAAATGATTCAAAGCAGTTCCGCCTTTCCCAAATGAAGAAACTGTTATTTAGGCCACAGCTGACAACAAAAGGCGTCTAAAAATACTCTATCAGATTTAATTTAGTTTTTAGGTTTAGATGGAGTACAAGCATTTCAGAATGATGAAAAACATGAATGTACGAGTTTTATCTCATCCTGTTCGACAGGGTCACAAGCAAGCTGGAGCCTATCCCAGCTGACTACGGGCGAAAGGCGGGGTACACCCTGGACAAGTCGCCAGGTCATCACAGGGCTGACACATATGCCGCTTTTAAACTACCAACGCGGCTGAGTTGGGCTGAGCCGTGCGGTGCTGAGTTGGGCTGAGTCGAGCTGAGTGGGGCTGTTGGAGTTGCATTTCGACTACAACCGCGCTGAACCGTGCTGGCTGGAAGTGGGTGGACACATTGGGTGGAGTTAGCGAAAGTGGGTGGACATCACGTGATGTCGTTAGGCGGCGCAAACAGTGACATCAGTGACCTTTTAAGTGGTAGTCTCACGACCCGGATAGTAAACAATAAACATGGAGGACATGGAGTCGTTAGTGTTGCTGGTCTTGGTGCTGTGGCTTGTTGTCACCGACAACGCCAACAGATACTGGCAAGAGTGTATAGATGAGGCGAGGCGCATAAGGCTTCAGAAATTCCTGTAATTCGTAATTCTTCTTCTTCCGGGTTTACGGTGTTTACAGATCCCAGCGTGCTCGCGGGGCGTGTGTGGGCGTGTGAGGACACTCCTGCTCACCAATCAGTGCACAGGGGAGTGTCTCCTCACGCCCCTAGCCCCACTCGGCTCGGTTTGGCTCGCTTCAGCCCCACTCCAAAACCGTGCAAGTTTTGGGTGCTAAGCAGGGCTGAAGCGAGCTGAGTCGTGCTGCTCTGAGGTAGTCGAAACGCGAGCCGTGTCGGGCTGAAGTGAGCTGAAGCGAGCTGAAGTGAGCTGAAAAAGGGTAGTGGAAAAGGGCCAATAGACACAGACAACCATTCACACTCACATTCACACCTACGGTCAATTCAGGCTACATCCACACGACAACAGCAACGAGATGTTATTTACAAAAATATCGCGTCCAAATGGGCAACGATCAGTAAAATATCAGGTCCATATGGCAACGCAACGCTTGCTGAAAACGATGCAATAGTACACATGCCACACCTCTAGGGGCGCTGTAAGATGGTCCCTTCAGAGACACCAGAACAATAGAAGAAGTAAGGATGCATGCGCATAAACTATTATGTGCGAGACTTCATATTAGCCACAAAGTCAGAAAAATCTGTTCGTAAAATTACATTATAATGACCAAATACAATGAAAAGTATTTTTCCAGTCTCACCTGTGAAAGGTAATCCCATGTGATCTCGTTTGGACGGCAAACCTGTTGGTACAGTTAAACGCAGCACATGAATGAGGCACCTTTATTCTCCGCTTTGACCTATCCAATATGGCGGCGAGGATGACGTATGATTCTACGCAGAAGGCGGCGTCTTTAATGGTCCGGAATAAATTGAATGCTACACGTTGATGGATTAATTTGTTCTTCTATGCCCTTTTTGAGGAATGTATTGTAGGACTTAAACCAACATCTGAAGAGGTGAGATCGCTCCTTTTTTTCCCTATTTTTGCTGGCGGGATTAACTCTGCCCTAAGGGCTATTCGCTCTCTCTCTCTCTCACTTTGCACCATTACACAATAAATATTCACAGTGAAAATATTTTGTAAGCGCGTTTCATGAACCAAGTTATAGGATTTGTTGACAACTCTCATCGAGTTCGTTACACTTCTACCTGGCGTGAAGCACTCACAGTCATGTGGTTGTGACGTCATCGTAAACAAATCCGTTCTACTCATCCAGACGACTTCACAACGGCAACGTTGCCAGATCTTTCCACTCTGGAACCCATTCTCAAAAGATTGCGTTTTGGGGCACCCAAAACGCCGGTGCCGTGTGGACGCCAGGCCGAAACGATAAACAATTGTATCAGAGTCACCTGAATCCGTTGCCGTGTGGACAGGGCCTTAGAGTCATCAGTTAACCTAACCTGCATGTCTTTGGACTGTGGGGGAAACCGGAGCACCCAGAGGAAACCCACGCGGACACGGGGAGAACATGCAAACTCCACACAGAAAGGCCCTCGCCAGCCACGGGGCTCAAACCCGGACCTTCTTGCTGTGAGGCGACAGCGCTAACCACTACACCACCGTGCCGCCCTGTACAAGTTTTATGATATTTAAAAAGAAAATTTAATAATTTTTTTTATTTGTTTAAATTTTTTTTGTGAGCACTACAGAGATATTCAGCTTTGTGCACAGTGTGTGGTCTGCATGGGCTTGATCGAGCAGTGGTTCAATATCTGAAATTCTGAAAAGAACTATGGTACAAAATATGGTTTTATTTTTGAGCTCAGTAAAGCATGTTAAGGCTCAAGCCGTTGTTAATTTTAATGAACTGATTCAATGAATTGAATTTATTCCGCAAACAGAGTTGCCAGATTCTGTACATTATGTCCATGCATACGTATATACGCAGATATACCGGTATATACTGAAAATCAGAAATGTGCACCACTGTTAAATTGTTTCCCACATAAAGACTACACAAAATGAGAAAAATGTGCCTACCTTTTCCTATCTCCAATCATTTTGGGCTTTGTGCAGTTTTTGAGCTGTAGTTCGGCTGGGAATTTTGCTTCCCTCCCCACAAGCTTGAGCAAGCTGTTCTTTAAAGCTCCTCATTAACCTCACACGAGTTTTTTTGTTTCGTCCTATGAGATCCTCATGTTCAGGCCTCGTCTGAAACCTGAATACTCTGCCTGTTGTTTGTATTTGTATTCATATTCATAGAGAATGCTTTATCTGTTCAATTCAAATAATGTATTCATATTAGTTTAGGGTGCATTATCTGCCCAATCTGAATAATGGATTTGGATTCAGCTGCACTACTAAAGTGTGTTTGGAGAGTCCACTGAAAATTCTGTATTTAGTTGAAGTTTGATTTCCAAAAAACTTTAACGAAGTTCAGACAATTTTCCCCCCTAAGTAACAGAATTTAACCCTTAAAGGGCATATCACGGGTAAATTCAGGAGCAAGATCAGTGTAATTCTCCTATTTTATATTAAACTTTGGTCAAATATCTGTAACATTCTGCATTCTCTGCAATTTTTTGACCTTGCGCAATACCAGAAAAATTCAGTTGAAATCAAGCCATTTGAGGAGAATTGGTCCGCCTCTGAAAAAACTTGGCATTTGGATTTCCCGGCAAACATTGATTTTCGTGATGTCATCTGCGGGACACCTCCCTCTGAATCCTACGTCAGCGCTGGTTTGTTTATGAGAAAACGACCTGGTGGTTTTCTGCAAATTTCTTCAACGTTATCACGTAATTATTAAAATGGTTAAAAGATGTATCGTAGGAGGGTGTAGCAACACCAATCTTGATGGGATTAGTACTCATCGTTTTCCAAAAGACCGGACAATGAGAGAGAAATGGGAGCGCTTGGTGTACACAGGCTGTGCACTGAAACTGTGCAAAGCTCTCGCAGCCTGCTGGCGCTTCCGCAGGTGACGTCACGAATCTGGCTCCAGACTCCCTTGGGATTTTTCCAAACGCGTTTTGTTATTTTATTTTTTTCTGCTGTAGACAGATGGCCTTGTGCAAAATTACCCTTCTGGATGAGTGTGTAAAGGGACATACTTTCATATAAAAAAAACGAAATTGGTCCAGAATACAGTATGCCCTTTAAGGTTCTGTGATGTGTGCTGTGAGACCCACACCATGAAATATCACATTTTACATATTGCTTAATTCAAGAAATTCTTGGTGCCCAGGCTTACTTTAAATCACAACTTGTTGCAAAGATTTGTGGTTTAACTGGAGAAAATACATGATTTCAAATCCACTCATAGCTTCACAGTTTAGAAATACACAAAATGTCCTTTTTTGATTTTGCTTGGATGATAAAACAACACACCACAAAGGTTTTGTTTAACCATTGTTTGATTTTTCAGGCCCACAGCTTTCAAGAAATCATCAATTTGGCAAACCATCGTGTTTTGTTATTCAGTCCCTACACCATTCATAAGTCTGGCCACTGAGCAACAGGTTTGTGTTCGTCATCATCCTATGTGTGCAGAAAAGAAATAAAACACTGTATGTCTATTTAAAATGGGGCATTTTTATTTATTGTTAAACCTAAGTATTAAAAAAAAAATACATGTGGACCTCTGAGGATGAGCCTAATGTCTTTGGATGCAGCAGGTTTTTTTGTGGGAAGCGGCTGAGGTCTGCTAAAGCGTTTAAAGCTGTGTGTGCTACCATACACCACCACAGGAAGGCAGAGAGTCTGAGCGAGCAGAGGACGGAGGAGTGGGAGCAAAGAAACAGTTACATAAGAGGTCTTTTCAACGTGTGAAGGCAACGGGGAAATAGTCAGAAAAAAATTGCTCAAAAATCAGTTCATAGACAAAGTACATAAGCCCTGAATAAACTCCATAATGCTCCAAATTACTATGTCATAACACTGTGAGATATGTAAGCAAGTCAATCGGTGCAGATGGGAAACTATCAGAGTATGCTGGTTCACTTAGCGTTTGAAGGAGTCAGGTTTATGTGAGGTATCGAGTAAGACACGGATAAAACACTATAGAGGAAAAAGTCAACTTCTTAGCATTTCAGCTTATTTTTACTAAGGATGAGAAGTCAGTCAGTGGCAATGAGAGAAAAACAGCTGTGTGTGACCCAGAGAGATGGCGAGAGGAGAGAGAGAGAGAGAGAGAGAGAAAGAACAAGTAACTGAGTGAGAGAAAGGAGGAGTGTGTGTTCCATTTAAAACCCTGGGAGCTCCAAGCTTCTCCTTAGCTGCCAAGTGTCCCCGTCTGTCTCACACTCCCACCTCCTTCTTCCAAATGGACACACAAGCACAACCTCTGAGGCTCTTTTTACACTTTTTTGTTAGTGCATGAACACACACACACACACACACACACACACACACACACACACACACGTACGTACACAGAGAGAGAGAGAGAGAGAGAGAGAGAGAAAAGCTGGCACTGCTTGAATATACCGTACCTAATGCTGGTTGGTTAGAATAAACATGAAATTCTTGTCATGTGACAACATGGTGGCACTTCATGTCAAAAGCAATGACAGCAGAAATAGAGAAAGTAGGAGAGAACTGGTTGTCGGTTCAGCACCTGAGCTCCGCTTACTGTCCGTGCAATGTTAAGATGAACAAATGAATTACAACCCCGATTCCAAAAAAGTTGGGACAAAGTACAAATTGTAAATAAAAACGGAATGCAATAATTTACAAATCTCAAAAACTGATATTGTATTCACAATAGAACATAGACAACATATCAAATGTCGAAAGTGAGACACTTTGAAATTTCATGCCAAATATTGGCTCATTTGAAATTTCATGACAGCAACACATCTCAAAAAAGTTGGGACAGGGGCAATAATATCAGGTCCATATGGCAACGCAACGCTTGCTGAAAACGATGCAATACACATGCCACACCTCTAGGGGCGCTGTAAGACGGTCCCTTCGGAGACACCAGAACAATAGAAGAAGTAAGGACGCATGCGCATAAACTATTATGTGCGAGACTTCATATTAGCCACAAAGTCAGGAAAATCTGTTCGTAAAATTACATTATAATGACCAAATACAATGAAAAGTATTTTTCCAGTCTCACCTGTGAAAGGTAATCCCATGTGATCTCGTTTGGACGGCAAACCTGTTGGTACAGTTAAACACAGCTAATCTTTATTCTCTGCTTTGACCTCTCCAATATGGCGGCGAGGATGACGTATGATTCTACGCGGAAGGCGGCGTCTTTAATGGTCCGGAATAAATTGAATACTACACGTTGAAGGATTAATTTGTTGTTTCTCACCTGTGAAAGGTAATCCCATGTGATCTTGTTTGGACGGTAAACCTGTTGGTACAGTTAAAGGCAGCACATAAATCTTTATTCTCCGCTTTGACCTATCCAATATGGCGGCGAGGATGACGTATGATTCTACGCGGAAGGCGGAGTCTTTAATGGTCCGGAATAAATTGAATGTTACACGTTGATGGATTAATTTGCTCCTCTACGCCCTTTTTGAGGAATGTATTGTCGGACTTAAATCAACATCTGAAGAGGTGAGATCGCTCCTTTTTTTCCCTATTTTTGCTGGCGGGATTGACTCTGCCCTAAGGGCAGAGTCTCTCTCTCTCTCTCTCACTTTGCACCATTACACAATAAATATTCACAGTGAAAATATTTTGTAAGCGCGTTTCATGAACCAAGTTATAGGATTTGTTGACAACTCGCATCGCATCGCAATGAGAAGATCATTGGCACTACTGGTGTTAAGAATCAGACCATTTCATAAATGAATATTTTGCTGTAGAGCTGCAGTGTTTGTACAATTGCATGTTTTTGCTTCACTATTACTGTCACTATTCTGCTTCTTGCATTACTACTGTGAACTAACACTGAACATAATAATAATAATAATAATATCCAAGCTCGTGTTTCACTCTCACTAGTGCTCTGTAAGGCTTTTTCCTGGTGATATTCGTTACACTTCTACCCGGCGTGAAGCACTCACAGTCATGTGGTTGTGACGTCATTGTAAACAAATCCGTTCTACTCATCCAGACGACTTCACAACGGCAACATTGCCAGATCTTTCCACTCTGGAACCCGTTCTCAAAAAGATTGCGTTTTGGGCACCCAAAACGCCGGTGCCGTGTGGACGCCAGGCCTAAACGATAAGCAATTGTATCGGAGTCACCTGAATCCGTTGCCGTGTGGACAGGGCCTAAGAGGCTGGAAAAGTTAAAGGTACAAAAAAGGAACAGCTGGAGGACCAAATTGCAACTCATTAGGTCAATTGGCAATAGGTCATTAACATGACTGGGTATAAAAAGAGCATCTTGGAGTGGCAGCGGCTCTCAGAAGTAAAGATGGGAAGAGGATCACCAATCGCCCTAATTCTGCGCCGACAAATAGTGGAGCAATATCAGAAAGGAGTTCGACAGTGTAAAATTGCAAAGAGTTTGAACATATCATCATCTACAGTGCATAATATCATCAAAAGATTCAGAGAATCTGGAAGAATCTCTGTGCGTAAGGGTCAAGGCCGGAAAACCATACTGGGTGGCTGTGATCTTCGGGCCCTTAGACGGCACTGCATCGCATACAGGCATGCTTCTGCATTGGAAATCACAAAATGGGCTCAGGAATATTTCCAGAGAACATTATCTGTGAACACAATTCACCGTGCCATCCGCTGTTGCCAGCTAAAACTCTATAGTTCAAAGAAGAAGCCGTATCTAAACATGATCCAGAAGCGCAGACGTCTTCTCTGGGCCAAGGATCATTTAAAATGGACTGTGGCAAAGTGGAAAACTGTTCTGTGGTCAGACGAATCAAAATTTGAAGTTCTTTATGGAAATCAGGGACGCTGTGTCATTCGGACTAAAGAGGAGAAGGACGACCCAAGTTGTTATCAGCGCTCAGTTCAGAAGCCTGCATCTCTGATGGTATGGGGTTGCATTAGTGTGTGTGGCATGGGCAGCTTACACATCTGGCAAGACACCATCAATGCTGAAAGGTATATCCAGGTTCTAGAGCAACATATGCTCCCATCCAGACGACGTCTCTTTCAGGGAAGACCTTGCATTTTCCAACATGACAATGCCAAACCACATACTGCATCAATTACAGCATCATGGCTGCGTAGAAGAAGGGTCCGGGTACTGAACTGGCCAGCCTGCAGTCCAGATCTTTCACCCATAGAAAACATTTGGCGCATCATAAAACGAAAGATACGACAAAAAAGACCTAAGATAGTTGAGCAACTAGAATCCTACATTAGACAAGAATGGGTTAACATTCCTATCCCTAAACTTGAGCAACTTGTCTCCTCAGTCCCCAGACGTTTACAGACTGTTGTAAAGAGAAAAGGGGATGTCTCACAGTGGTAAACATGGCCTTGTCCCAACTTTTTTGAGATGTTTTGTTGTCATGAAATTTAAAATCACCTAATTTTTTCTCTTTAAATGATACATTTTCTCAGTTTAAACATTTGATCTGTCATCTATATTCTATTCTGAATAAAATATGGAATTTTGAAACTTCCACATCATTGCATTCTGTTTTTATTTACAATTTGTACTTTGTCCCAACTTTTTTGGAATCGGGGTTGTATATGAACACAGCAGTGCAAAAAACGTACTGACATCATTAGAAGCCAAGCAAAAGGCCATCAAAACCACCAGCTATGCATTATGTTTCATATTCATTTTTATTATTTTCAATTCTTTTTTTGGTTTAATTTCCAAATTTTGTTTTTATTTGGTTATTTCATTATATGCCACTTGTATTTTTCATTTGAGTTACATCCCAGACATAGAGAACCAAAATCATGAAATAATTCTCAATATGTCACTCGTGAGGAAATTGATGAATTGTTTTGATAAATTTGGTACTTTTGGTTTGTGAATGAGTCTATATAATAAAAAGAAAATCACACGTTGGCTTGAAGACATGAAGTTTATCTTCTCGTGTTGAAAAACTCACATTTTTCATATGTAATACAGTACATTGCGGATCTGAGTGACATATTTAAATAATGTTGGCTGACTTTGAATGGTCTATCAGATATATTCCATTCAGCTAGCATAATATTGAACGAGTCGAAGACGAGTTCAATATCATGTTAGCTGAATGAAATATCTGACATACCATGAAAAAGCCAGCTAATATTATTATTATTATACATACACATTCGATGGAGCAATTATAGCAACAACAATTATATCTTTCGTATTTAACGAAGCAAACCTGGTGGCCATGTTTGTTTATAAATTGTCACAGTCGCTCACTAGCACGCCGCCAGCGAACAAAAAATGCTTCTGTGCATGCGTAGTAGAAAACTTTCTCATTGGATATTCGCATCAGCTTTGACGTGTGACGTCATGTTTCTTGACAACCATGCAATATCATAAACCGTATTGAACGCTCATTCTCCATTGGATAGAGTGGCGTAATACGCGTAGGATAAGCAATATGCTAACAATATTGCATGCTATCGAACCAAATGAATGAAACCTGCTAGAAGAGAATAGAACACATGTTTTTATTCCATCGAAAAAGTGTCCTGTATGTATAATAATTTCCAATATTTCACTCCAATGATGTCACTCCTAGTATTTTCCTGCTGACTGGATGCACGTTGTCAAAATGACGAACGAGTTCAAAATGAAAATTATTTTGGCTAACTTGCATATATTTTTGTGGGTGTGTCCATATAATATAAAGAATATTACATGGTGGCATGAAGATATGAAGTTTATCTTCTCGTGTTAAACATTTCATTCACTTCACTTACTCGTGAATATGTTCACCACTCAAAGATAAACTTCATATCTTTGCGCCACTGTGTAATATCCTCTCTATATAAAGCCTAGGTCACAACCGGACGTACGATTTTTTGGCCGTGCGATTTTTGGCGTTTCCCAAATCGCTGCGTTTTTTTTGTTCATGGAGAAAGACGCACGTTGGCCGTAAGTTTGTCTTGCAACCTGAAAAAAACATAAGCGCCCGTAGAGTTTGTTTGACATGACAAAGAACCTCTGCGCCCGGTCTGCGGCCAGTCTACAGCTCGAAAATCAGCACGTCACACGCGCACCCTCCATGCGTTTCACGCGCGCCCTCCGTGCGTTTCTTGCGTTTTTTGCACGTAGACCGGCCGTAGGAGCACGCACGGCCGGTTGTGACCGAGGCTTAAGTTATAACCTGATACTCATTGGCCTTGCCCCCCTGAGCCCATGAGCCCAGCCATAGCACCAACACCTGAATCCCACTAGACCAACAGTAAAAATCTACACTGTTTTGTCAAAACTCTTTAAAGATGCAAAACAAAATTGGTGACAGTGCTGGCGTGGAACAGCTGAGTAGGAGTCGGGAATCAGTTCTTGCCAGTCATCTGAGGCTTTATATATATGTGTGTGTGTGTGTGTGTGTGCGAGATGTGTTTGAGGTCAGTCATCAGGGTTTAAAGGTTAAACTCTCAAATAAGGTTCAGTGTTTTAATATGGTGCTTTGTGAGCTTTGAATATAGTGATATTGTCGCTTTACTGAGGCTTTAGTAACATCTCATCTCATTATCTGTAGCTGCTTTATCCTGTTCTACAGGGTCGCAGGCAAGCTGGAGCCTATCCCAGCTGACTACGGGTGAAAGGCGGGGTACACCCTGGACAAGTCGCCAGGTCATCACAGGGCTGACACATAGACACAGACAACCATTCACATTCACACCTACGGTCAATTTAGAGTCACCAGTTAACCTAACCTGCATGTCTTTGGACTGTGGGGGAAACCGGAGCACCCGGAGGAAACCCATGCGGACACGGGGAGAACATGCAAACTCCGCACAGAAAGGCCCTCGCCGGCCACGGGGCTCGAACCTGGACCTTCTTGCTGTGAGGCGACAGCGCTAAACACTACACCACCATGCCGCCGCTTTAGTAACACATTCTTTTAAAAACAGACCATACTGGTTATTCACATTATTGCATGTCATGTATCTAGCGCTTGCCAAAAGCATACCGTTTTATAGCCTGTATAAATACGTCAATCTGCAGACTAGTAACATAAAGTCCTGGTAGACGTTTTTAAAAACTCTATCCACATGGGGCAAGTGCTTCAGCTGTGGTGGGTTCCAAATCAACGCTGTCCTTTTTCAACACACTTATGGCAACATTGAATTTGCATGTCAATGTGCTTTCCATATGGTTGGCTCTCAAGCACAATTTACACAATTACTCTCTATTGCAAACAGATAATCTGGAGGAGCAGCACTGTTTTGTACACTGTATATTTTGAAATCTAAAGAGAAACCAGAGTTTTGCATTCTCTTGAGAACAGGCTGCTTGTGCTCAAGTAATAAAACATGTCAAAAGTATTTAATCGCTCAGCTCTGTCTGGTAAGCATGGGCATCATTTCCCAGAAAGGCACTGCGCCTAAGTGCCCAGTCAACGAAAGTCTGATTGTTGCCTCCCTTAAAACAGTAGCTATTCATTTGTTTTAACCTCAAAATGGTTTTCCTGGATGGAGCTGGCAAGCAAGAAATATCTTATGGTTTACGATCAAATGAACCCATTGACCTCCCTTTCCTTACTGGCTTGTAAAGAAGTCTTTGTAATTTTCCGGCAGAGAAAAAAAAATGAGAGAATGATCTCAGCTTTAGGATGTGTACACGCACATAGGTGTGTGAGCGAGTGAGCACACAAACATGGCCTTGTTTGTGATTGTGGATGTGTTAATGCAAGTTAACACAAATTGTGTTATCTGATGTTTCTACATAATCATGTGTACACACACACACACACACACACACACACGTATTCTACTGGGAAATGCGCCACTCATATTTTTCATACAAATTATACATCCGGGACATTGAGTAACATATTTTCAATATTCTCATTAGTGAGGAAATTGATGAATTGTTTTGATTAACTTGTGCAGCCTTTGTTTGTGAATGTGTCCATATGATATAAAGAACATTACACCATGGCAAGAAGATATGAAGTTTATCTTCTCATGTTGAAAAACTCGTACTTTTTATATGAAATACATAGCAGACCTGAGTGAAATATTTTCCGATATTTCACTCCGATGACATCACCCCCAGTGTTTTCCCACTGATGGGACCAGCGTTTTCAAAATGGTGAACCGGTTCAAAATTAAAAGTCTTTTGATTAACTTGCATATTTTTTTGTGGCAGTACCCATACACACACTACATACACTTACACACTACAAAGTATATTGTCGTACAGTACTAAATTTTACAACAGACCCAGTCTCTAACTAAAGCCTGTATAAACCTACTGATCTGAGGACAAGATAGAGGGCCAGCACAAGATCATCCAGTGGGATTTGGCTGTGAACTGGCTGGTTTTGTTGTGAATGAGGACATGATGTGCACTAATGTCATGTTGCTAAGACTCAAGCTATAGAAAACAGCCTTGCAACAGACGAAAGCATCAGATTTAGCAAGTAGTTAAAGACTACGTTCAGACTGCACCCTGAAACGACCCATATCCAATTTTTTTGCCCATATGCGACCTGTATCCGATTTGTTATTGACAATCTGAACGACACAGATCCGATTTTTTTCACATGCGACCCAGGCCGCTTGGATATGTGGTCCTAATTCCGATGCATATCCGATATTTTCACATGCGACTGCAGTCTGACCGGACAGGTCGCATTCATGCGACCTACACGTCATCAACAAGAGACAAACGTCACTATTCTGCGTTGGCTAATCCCGCCTCTTTGGTGGAAAACAACAACATTTGTGCAGTGTTCAGAATTTAAATAGACTTTTATAGAATTGATCAAGCTAATGGTGGATTTGGTAGGGACCTGGATGTTGATCTGTTAGCCTGATTAAATAAAACAGTTTCTATAACTGATTTATAACTTAAACCATCCTGTATTACAAGATTATAAGATTGTTCTGGAAATTTCCAGTAATTTGACACCTTCGGTCTCATTAGTCTGCTGCCCACATTAATCAGATTATTATGTGAGTTCCGCCGCCGCCACAAAAACCACATCGCCAGGTCTCGCCTCATCTCCATGCTTTACTTGCAAACTTGAAGAGTGCGCTTTTTTTGTTTACGTATTATGTAGATGTGCTTATTACGTGTCAATTTGCGCATGCGGGACACTTTTGGGTCGTTTTCCGTTCATACTGGAGATCGCATACAAGTCTCATATAATTGGTAATGTGAACGGCCTAACAAAAAAATCGGATTTCACAACAAATCGGATATGGGTCGTTTCAGGTTGCAGTCTGAACGTAGTGTAAATAGTGCAGGTTTGTCTCACCTTCAGCTCAGTGTGTGTGTGTGTGTGTGTGTGTGTGTGTGTGTGTGTGTGTGTGTGTGTGTGCGTGCGCGCACGTCCACGCATCCACATAGAAACTCACAGTGATGGTAATTACCACCACATTAAACACATGAGCAAGATCTAAAAGAGTATACCCATTAAAGAACAGCTCTTCACTGGAGTCTCTCACACACATACCATGAGTTGGCTGTGGCAATGTGGTGGTAATGTGTGATGTAAACAAGCTGACCTCTCTGGCGCCTAACTGTCATTTGGCAATTTTCTGCACCTGACTTGCAGACACAGGAGAAGGCAGCACATGCATGAGCCACATAATATCACCTTTCACCATTAACTTCTCATCTGTGACACCGTACTGAATTCACTGTTTATATAACCTATCTAAGGTCTATCTCTATCTATCTACAGTGGGGAAAACAAGTATTTGATCCCTTGCTGATTTTGTTGGTTTACCCACTAAGAAAGACTTGATCAGTCTGTAATTTTAATGGTAGGTGTATTCTAACATGTGGAGACAGAATATCAAAAAGAAAATCCAGAAAATAACTTTTAAATATCTATATTAATTTATTTGTATTTTATTGAGAAAAAGAAGTATTTAATCCCCTAGTAACCATCAAGAGTTCTTGTTAATACAGACAAGTTAGACTCTCCAAATTACCTTGTCACCTAAATTGAAGACACCTGATATCACTAATGACTTGTATAAAAGCCACCTGGCCACAGAATCAATCAGTTTGTCAGACTCCAAACTCTCCAACATGGGAAAGACTAAAGAGCTTTCTGTGGATTTAAGGGAGAAGATTGTAGACCTGCACAAGACCGGTATGGGCTACAAAACCATTAGCAAGAAGCTGGGCGTTAAGGTGACAACTGTTGGTGCAATTGTGCGCAAGTACAAGACTCACAACATGATCATCAATCGACCTAGGTCTGGGGCTCCAAACAAGATCTCACCTCGTGGGGTTTCCAGGATCATGAGAACGGTGAGAAATAGACCTAATACAACACGGGCAGAGTTAGTGGATGATCTTAAAGCAGCTGGGATCACAGTCACCAAACAAACAGTTGGTAACACTTTACACCGCAATGGTCTAACATCTTGCAGTGCTCGCAAAGTACCCCTGCTTAAGAAAGCACATGTGCAGGCCCGCCTGAACTTTGCCAATGAACATCTGAATGACTTGGAGAGTGACTGGGAGAAGGTGTTATGGTCAGATGAGACCAAAATTGAGCTCTTTGGCATCAATTCAACCCGTCGTGTCTGGAGGGAGAGACATGCTGCTTATGACCCCAAGAACACCATCCCCACTGTCAAGCATGGAGGTGGTAACATTATGCTTTGGGGGTGTTTTTCTGCACAGGGCTACTTCACCGTATCAATGGGAGGATGGACGGAGCCATGTACCGTAAAATCCTAAGTGAAAACCTCCTTCCCTCTGCCAGGAAGCTTAAAATGGGTCGTGGATGGGTCTTCCAGCAGGATAATGACCCAAAGCATACAGCCAAGGCAACCAAGGAATGGCTAAAGAAGAAACATATCAAGGTCATGGAGTGACCCAGCCAGTCTCCAGACCTGAATCCTATCGAAAATCTATGGAGAGAGCTGAAGCTCAGAGTTGCCAAGCGACAGCCACGGAATCTTGATGATTTAGAGGTCATTTGCAAAGAAGAGTGGACCAAAATTCCTCCTAATATGTGCAGAAACCTGGTCATCAACTACAAAAAACGTCTGACCTCTGTGCTTGCTAATAAGGGGTTTGCCACAAAGTACTAAGTCCTTTTGGCAAGAGGGTTCAAATACTTATTTTCCTCAATAAAATGCAAATAAATTAATACAAATTGTTTAAAGTCGATTTCTTGATTTTCTTTGTGATATTCTGTCTCAGCATGTTAGACTACACCTACCATTAATATTACAGACTGATCGAGTCTTTCTTAGTGGGTAAACCAACAAAATCAGCAAGGGATCAAATACTTGTTTTCCCCACTGTATAAGGAATATCTCAAAAATTTTATTTCAAGACATTAATAGAAAAGTAAGCAAAATACCAGTACACCAGAACATGCTGTCTCAGTCTCTCTGCCCTTTAAGTGTGTGTGTGTGGACAAATCAAATGGTGTGAAGAGCATTAAATTTTCTCACAGCTGAACAAACAGACCGCACTGGAACATCCACTCTGCACTGTATGCCCTCCTTATGTACAGGTGAGCATTCTGCTCCGTGTGTGTGTGTGTGTGTGTGTGTGTGTGTGTGTGTGTGTGTGTGTGTGTGTGTGTGTGTGTGTGTGTGTGTGTGAGCGAGCATTTGGTCCGTGATCTAAAGTAGATTGTTCAGCATTGTTCAAACATGTTGCTCCAGACCATTCCTCTCTTCTCTAAACCTTTCCACAGTTTAAACCCTCCAATGACCCAGTGTGGTTTGCATATTCAAACTGTGGTTACTGAAGTAATAGGCAGAGCGCCTGGGTTTCAGAAACTTCGTCAATGGGAAAATATTTTTCCCAAATATCACTTTACCCCTCCCCATAATTTACTGTTGCTTCTCTGGGGACATGGGGTGCCCATACTTTCTCTGGTACCAGTACAGTGCATACCCAAGGCTCTGGTTACCCCATAAACTGTGGTTACTGAATGAAAAAGCCCAGTGCTGGTTTTCCATTTCTGAAACCAAGCTGAATTAAATAAATGGGTTATGTGGTAAATTTGCCAGTAACTGAATCAGCATAAAAATGATTAATTACTCTCATCAATCATCGCTATCACAAATTCACCAACAGCTAAGCAATGTTTAAAGCAAGACCTACACTGTTAGACCTAACAAGATAGATGTCAGAATATTTGAGAACAGATCAGTGGATGCCTGGATTTTTTTTTTTTTTGACTGCCCATAGACATGATTAACAGCTGCAGGATATCCCCTTCTTCCACCCTCCCCACAACCCCCACAACCTGTCTCCTGTTATTTCTCTATTTCTGCTTTTATTCCTTTAGGAGATACTCTTATGCTTCCAGCTCAGATCCATTAAATTCTACAAAGTCCACAGACAGTGCAACACTGTTGGCAGAGCTCCTCTTCATTGTATCATACATGCCAGGTATCAGCACCTTGATCTGTGATTTTTATTTGCCAATACTGTGCCGTGTGGTTTATTTGCGTTATCTCTTCTGGCCAAGGGGCAGACAGGCAGGTGGAATACCTTGCTTATGGGTGCATCATGAGCGCTGACATTTTCACTTCTGTTTACACTAGCTTCAGGTCCAGTGCCTTACAAGGTTAATTACAGTTCTGCCAACCCATTCAGTCAGTTGGCGTATGCATTGTTGGGTATTTTATATTTGATACTGCATACCGTACATGTCAACCCCTACGGATTTCCCGTATTCCCTATGGATTTTGGCATTTTAAAAATGGTACGGGCGTAGTGGTATTCAACTACGGATTTTTCTACATTTTCACCTTAAAATTATTTTGATTTATTACCATCAAAAAAATCGTCATGAAATATGAAAATGCATGGGAGCCGCCATTTTCTACATTTAGAATTACTCAACCGGTACTTGGGGGCGGCACGGTGGTGTAGTGGTTAGCGCTGTCACCTCACAGCAAGAAGGTCCGGGTTCGAGCCCCGTGGCCGGCGAGGGCCTTTCTGTGCGGAGTTTGCATGTTCTCCCCGTGTCCGCGTGGGTTTCCTCCGGGTGCTCCGGTTTCCCCCACAGTCCAAAGACATGCAGGTTAGGTTAACTGGTGACTCTAAATTGACCGTAGGTGTGAATGTGAGTGTGAATGGTTGTCTGTGTCTATGTGTCAGCCCTGTGATGACCTGGCGACTTGTCCAGGGTGTACCCCGCCTTTCGCCCGTAGTCAGCTGGGATAGGCTCCAGCTTGCCTGCGACCCTGTAGAACAGGATAAAGCGGCTAGAGATAATGAGATGAGATGAGATGAGAACCAGTATTTCCGCTAGTACCAACAAGCCATTCCGAATGTCTGAGCATGCGCAATTGTGATTTTCCTGCACACCGAGCGGGAAATAACAGCACATGTAGCGTAACAATAGACAGGTCAAGAGGTCAAGATGTCGGCACCACCGAAGAAAAAACTAAAAACATCTAAAACTGGAGGTCGCTTTCTTCCCGAATGGACAGAAACATTCAATGGAATAATTATCGCTTCCAAAATGGGTGCTGAGTATGTCAACTGCACAATTTGTTGTAGAGACGTGAAAGTGTTTGCCTCTGGAATTTACGACGTGAGGGAACACATGAAATCTCAAATGCATGTGAAGAATGCAAACCAGAAAAAGAGACGGCCGTCAATTAATTTCTTCACGCAAAAGCCAACAAAGGTTGTATCTGGCATTAGGTGTTAGGTAAGATCTGATACATTTTTATTATGTATGAAATATTACTATGGATTTGGTATGGAAATTATGGATTTCTTTACCAGGGAGTACAGGTGAGAGCCGTGAGGGGTTGACATGTATGATACTGTCCACATGGAGCAGGGGAGCAGGAACCTGAAGAAAAAGGCTTATCTTTTCTACTCAGAATGGACCAACACATTATTCTGGCAATCTTCCTCAAGTGCATGGGTCTTTACACCTCACCACTACACACACAAAGCATTTTGAAAAGTGTTTGTATGCTCAATGCGTTTTTCCGTGACATAATTTTTGAACGTTTGCTTGTATCAGCAGCAAGACAGTACAGAAAACAGCAGAAAAAAATACACATGACGCATGCTGACTTAGCTGATACTCTCTCTCTCTCTGTCTCATTAAAAAAAAGCATGACAGACCATCAAGTGTACATTTTCTTATCTTTCTTCTGTATGTTTTTCCAGCTGGGAAAGTGAATGCAATGTACCTTTAAATCTAATTTAGGGTACAATTAAAGTCCTTATAATCTACGGACCATAATTAAACTTTAAATGTTTCCTGCATTCATTCTCCAAGGTGAAATGGTCCGTCCCTTCAGGATCCCACCCCAGTGACGAGCAAAGGTACAGTTTGTTGCCTTTTAATGGAGTGTAAAGGAGTGGAGTGTGGGGTGCTGCTGCTTTCTCAGATTTGAGAATAGACTCTATTAAAAACAGAAAATGTCTTGTTTTTCCTGTATTTAAACTGAACACATGGTTAACTGTGTGAAGAAACAATCACTGAAGCAGCAAGATAAACCTGGGGCTCGGTGTGGTGGTGCAGATAAGAAACCTGACAGGCATTAAAGTCATGGTCGTGGTTACTTTTATTTTATTTATCAAAAAAAAAAAACCTGTTTAATGTTTCGCAATGACCCTTAATGTCAGGATCCTGTAATGCTACATGATATTTTTGTCTTTCATGATGGTCACTATGCCAAATAAGGCAATTGTTGCACCATAAATTCTTGTTGTGTCTTGATCTGAAGACTGGCAATACTACAAGTTGGACCTTGACCAATCATTGTTCATGTTTTTACGTATAGTCAAAGAGGAGGATCAAGGAACTGTCAATCACGGCTACAGAAGGAACATCTAGGAACATGTCGTAATACCTGTCAAACTGGGTAAGGAAATACAACAAATTCTCACAAGCTAGACTTTACGGTAGGGCAGGGGTGGGCAATTATTTTTTCCATGGGGCCACATGAGAAACAGAAAATGTTGTGGAGGGCCGGACCAAAAGGCTGAACTAAATTCTGCATAATATTAATTGTATTTCTTTATATAAAGCAGTAAATAACATTGTTTTTACAAGCTGCTAAGAGTATGGAAAAAACGAGGTTGCCTTACAAAAAATGTCATTTATTCAATCAAATTTCCCAAAACAATGCTTAACAAAATGTGAACGTTTGTACCATTTTTTTTCAGTCACATTCACCCCAAAACACAATAAAGACATCACAATATTGTCTTTCTACTCCAAATATCAAGCAAGATGCATCATATTATAATAATGATGCCCACATCATTATTTAATCACCTCATTTGGTGCTTTTCGCCGGAGATCGGCTCCGGCGCCTGCTGGTGACGTCACACGATGTGATTGGCTGGACCGTTTGAAGGATGACGTACAAGTTTGTGGTTGGTCTGGACAAATTACGGAAGTAGTTATCGCGGGATTAGGTTTCGTGGGATTTCATGTCATTTTCATGTCGCGCGCATTGCATTTTTGTTGAACACAACTTCAAAATAAAAGCAATGCACATTCAGTCCATGCATGAGGTAAAATTAGAAAATACGTTTCTTCTGTAATTTCTCATTAACCTTACGCGGGCCGGTCAGAATGAACCAAAGGGCCGGATGCGGCCCGCGGGCCGTAAAATGCCCAGGTCTGCGGTAGGGTGTCATGCCTTCCCACATGCCACATCACCGTTCTTCGATGATGTCACACTCCAAAGCCCGATGTTCACACTCAGGCCCGATACTGGGAATTTAAATCGGGCCGAATTCATGTAGTCTGATCCCAGAATTAAACTCAGTAAGATCTGTCAGTGAACTCAGCACATGCATATTTAAATTCAGTAATAGCCCAGTAAGCACAGACTGAGATGAACTGTAACAGACTGACCTGGATTAAACAGGCCCATAAAAAGACACTGTTATTTAGCTGGTCCTGGGCCACACTGCTTTGACCTCTCCAGCACTTTTTGGTCCTTATTTCTGGCAGAGAAGTCCCATTAAGATTACCATGTTTTAAATCTGCTCACTGAGACTGAATGAGGCTGGGATTACAATTTAGAGCCTGGTATTATCAATTTAGAGCCACCAACCTGCAAATCTTTGGACTGTGGGAGGAAACCCACGCAAACACGGGGAGAACATGCAAACTCCACACAGAAAGGCCTTCGTCGGCCGCTGGGTTCGAACCCAGAACCGTCTTGCTGTGAGGCGACAGTGCTAACCACTACACCACCATGCCACCAAAGAATAAGTGCTGGGGGGGGACCCAGTGCAGATTACTAGTCAGACTCCGTCCATCATCTGTAGCTGCTTATCCTGTTCTACAGGCAAGCTGGAGCCTATCCCAGCTGACTATGGGCAAGAGGCGGGGTACACCCTGGACAAGTCACCAGGTCTTCACAGGGCTGACACAGAGACAAACAACCATTCACACTCACGGTCAATTTAGAGTCACCAATTAACCTAACCTGCATGTCTTTGGACTGTGAGGGAAACCGGAGCACCCGGAGGAAACCCACGCAAACACGGGGAGAACATGCAAACTCCACACAGAAAGGCTGTCATCGGCTGCTGAGCTCGAACCCAGGACCTTCTTGCTGTGAGGTGACAGCGCTAACCACTACACCACCATCCAGCCATCCATCCATTATCTGTAGCCGCTTATCCTGTTCTACCGGGTCGCAGCCAAGCTGGAGCCTATCCCAGCTGACTATGGGTGAGAGGTGGGGTACACCCTGGACAAGTCTCCAGGTCATCGCACAAACAACCATTCAGACCTACGGTTAACTTAGAGCCACCAGTTAACCTAACCAGCATGTCTTTGGACTGAAACCGGAGCACCCGGAGGAAACCCATGCAAACTCCGCACAGAAAAGCCCCTGTGGGCTTGAACCCAGGACCTTCTTGCTGTGAGGCGACAGTGCTTACCACTACACCACCATGTGACCAGTCTCATCTCATCTCATTATCTGTAGCCGCTTTATCCTGTTCTACAGGGTCGCAGGCAAGCTGGAGCCTATCCCAGCTGACTACGGGTGAAAGGCGGGGTACACCCTGGACAAGTCGCCAGGTCATCACAGGGCTGACACATAGACACAGACAACCATTCACATTCACACCTACGGTCAATTTAGAGTCACCAGTTAACCTAACCTGCATGTCTTTGGACTGTGGGGGAAACCGGAGGAAACCCACGCGGACACGGGGAGAACATGCAAACTCCGCACAGAAAGGCCCTCGCGAGTTGTGTCCCAAGCCGCATCGTACCGGTAGCTATGACTGCGGAGAGTTTCAGTTGTTGAAGTGATGGTTAGGATGAGGTTAGGACGCGTGTGTGTGTGTGTGTGTGTGTGTGTGTGGACTCACTCTTGCAGTGCAGCTCGAGCAGCGCACGGTACCACTCATCCTGATCCGCCTCGCTCTCTGCGGCCACGGCGAAGCTCTCTGCGCGCGTGTAGAGCACGATCATGTGCTTGTGCTTGGCGTCCGCACGCTTGTTGATGTTGAAGCACGTCTCGAGCGCGAGGGCCCGTTTGGGCGCCGCTGCTTTGCTGCCGCGGAACTTCTTCTCGCTCTCGTAGTACTCCAGGCGCGCGGGACCGCGCTCCGAGGCCGCGCGCAACACGAAGTAGCGCCGGTGCATGGACTTCTGCTTGCGGAGGTAACCGCTCTTCCGCACATCCTCACAGCTCGGAGCCTCGCTCTCCATTGCGTTCTCTCTCTCTCTCTATCACTCAGTCCTGCGCTGTGTTCATTCATTCAAACGGGCTTCACACGGCGGGCGCTGTCTCTCCTCCTGTCTGTCCGTTTGCGGAAAAAGTCAGACGCCGTGCGCGCGACGCACAGACACCCGCTTCCACAATGCGTCCTCGTGTTTCAGGATGAAACGTCAACAGCCGATCAGACCATCAGTGAGAAAGCCTGGCTCGCTGAGGGACTAAATCGCATTAGTGTCCAGTAGGACAGTCTGCATCGCCTCTGCTGCTACTGCACGGCCTGTCACTCACCACCCGTCCCCTTGGTTAAAGAGCGTGTGTGTGTGTGTGTGTGTGTGTGTAAGTGTAAGCGTGTGTGGGCACCAAAGAGGAGGGGATTCGAGCTTCACAAGATGAGGCTGCCAACCAGAATCAGATTTCACTGGCAGCCTTTTAAGTAAACTTCAACGTTTTAGGGCTGCAATTAATAGTTTACACAAACCCTGGAACTGTTTTCAGCCCAACTCAACTCACTGACACAAAACGACCTCAATGACCGTCTATAAGCAAGGTTGTTGTTGATATATATATGAACTATGTGCATAACAAAACTTCAGCGTTATTTCGAATAAGTTTTCCTTCAGGCATTTCCACTGCGACCTCTGCTGGAGATTAAAGTCCCTGCAGGCATGTATGTCTATTTTGAGAGAACTGCAGTCATGCAGGAGTAATATAATAATATAGGCCACATGGCACAAAGTTGAAAGTGATACTTTTATCTTTTTTAATTTCCACTTTAAAGCTCTAAAGAAGTGCAGTTACATTCATAACGCAATGATGATTTGTTTTTTTTCTCTCCACAGATAAAAAATATAAATGCAAATCTTAAAAATAGATATATTGCATGAAATCCTGAAGCAGCAAAATTCAAACTGAGGCTTGAGTTCCATTATGTAACTTACATAATTAGATACACGTTGACACGAACAAATGAATAGGGTTTTTTTTTATGCATTCGGATACTTCCTATTACAAAGACATTCTAAATGAATCAATGCAAAAATACTGGAAAAGAAAACAAAAATGTACATGAAGCCTGACTTTAGGCTATTTGGTCCATAAACATGAATAATGCAACACTTTGTATGAAATTACCAAAACTGCAGTACATTCAGGCAGCTTCTTGCTTATGAAGCGCATGCAGGCTAATGACGTACGAACATGTATGGTGCACATACTTATACAAACACATGATTGAGTCTGTTTCTCCTATTAACATGCATTTGGAGAATTGACTGCCAAATGAGAGCTAAACAAAACTGCACATATCATATTAATAATATCATAATATTTGAAGCTCAAGTTGCCTGCTGCCCTCTTTCAGTGTTTGATTATGACTTAACTTGATACTTATGCGTCTTTGCTAAAATGCAAGTCGGTTGGGTGCTAGCAATGTTTTATCAAGACTACAGGGCAGCAGGTTAAAGCAGCAGTGTGTGTGTGTGTGTGTGTGTGTGTGTTTCTGCTATTGCCACTTGCTATCTGGCACCATTAGATAACTTATTTGATTAAGCACGTATGACATGAGCACACCCACGGACAAACAAACATAAAAAAAATTAACACACAGACTTGGATTTGTAGTATGTGGTGCAAATGGTGCACACAACACGGTCACACATATAAATACGAACACAAATTCAAACAAAAAAAAGAGATACACTCTTTAATACACACACATTAACTTAAACTCAGGAAAACGGGCAGTGTGTTTTCCTCCCTTATCTGATGGAGGGAGTTTCCTCAAGGCATGGAAATGGTATCAAGCACTCTGTCTCTCTTTCACACACACACCCGCACACCCCCACCCCACTCATCAAAAGGACGATGGGATCAGATGAAAGGGTTCAGCGACGTTCCTCTGGTGGGGTAAACCGTCCCCTGGGAGAACAAATGGAGAGAACAGTAGTGACCTAAAGACATAAACTGTATGTTCTAACACACACATACACCACAGACACACATCATACACTTTCGCTTGTTAACTAATTTAAATGTGTCTAATTAAAGTTATGGACCAGAAAGGAGCAGGATGGAGAACACATCCATATACTAGACAGTAGCAGATAGCAGAGGTCTACTCACAGTAAACGGGTTGACGGACATCGGCCGCTGGACTTTGGAGGTGGACTCCAGTGCAGGAAAAGATGCGAAACCTGCAGTTGACCAATTAAACAATCACATCCAGTACTCAACACAACACAGGAGATTTATTTGACATTAATAATGAGCTAATTAACTGAATTAATGATGAAGAGGGAAACTGTATATACTATATTAACTGTATATACTCAGAACAATTGCTTTGGGGGAAAAAAGGACACAACATATTAATGCAAAGCACTAATCATACAGTATGCTTTCTTTTTGCCCATGCACATGTCCACAATCTGGCTGAAGTATGTAGATCTGGGCTGAATACTGGTCTGGCTGATCTGCATATTTCTAGATGTATTAAATGAAGCATATTCATGTCCAAGCTGTTCAAATGTGAAAGCAGTTCTACTGTTATCAGCCAAATAATATAAAAAGTGAAACAATTAGATTAAATGGTTAATATTTCTGTTTATAGGTGATTAAGATTAACACACTCACTGATTAAGTTTCACTAGTTCTTTCCATTTTACCTTTTATAGACTGCCTCTAAATTGGCACTTCAGAGACACCTACTGGTAGCTTTAGCCTCTTTAGACTTTGCTCTTTCCTTTGTTATGATCTTAATCTTAAATACCTCGGTCAGTATTAAATTACTATATTTTATAAGCATTTACACTTTAGAAGAAGTAGCTATTTTTATATTCCAGTTTCTGTTGCTCTTTTAAATGGAGAAACACACCTGTTGTAAAAACATTCATAAATGGGCATACTACTTTAAATACTGTAGAAGCACATATATTGTTGAAATACTTACAAGCAGACATTCTACAATTAGGCTATTGTAAAAAATTATAACCCATACAATATATCATTGATATAGCCATCTGGAACATACATTACTGTATACTGACTAGAAGAAATGCATTAGGGACAGGCTTGTGGAAGACCAAATCAGCAATTTAGCTCATGATTGACAGTCTGGAGAAGAAATGTCTGAGCTCACCATTTGTCTCCTGATTATTAGCTGGCTCATGAGGAAAAGCATTCTGGGAGGTGGGAGCAGGAAAGGAGGATGAGTGAGGGAACGCAGCTGAAGGAGACACAAGCGTACTGCTGTCACCTGTTCAAAAGGAGAACGTATTACAACAAAGAATTTAAATAAATGTACTGCATTTCACTCTACTGGTTCTTCAGGTCTTCTTACAGGCCCCTTTGTTAGTGTAAGTGATATTAGTATCAATGTACTCATAATTACAATGAGCTTACTTTGTAACAAAGATGTACACCATTATGGCATTCAAGGAATATTTCATCAAGACTTTTTTTTATTAGCTTTAAGCATAATGTTATCTGGAACTGCCTCTTAAATTAGAATTAATATTAGTTCTCTCTATTTTGATGGTTTCTTTTGTTCCACTGGTTTATATGGCAATCCTAAATCAGAAAAAGTTGGGACGGTATGGAAAATGCAAATAAAAAAGAAAGCAGTGATTTCTAAATTTACTTTAATTTGTACTTTATTGGAGACAGTATGAACCAAAGATATCTTATGTTTTGTCTGGTCAACTTCATTTCATTTGTTAATATACTGTGACGGTCTCTGCCAGACAGACCCTTCCCTTGCCTCACTCCCTTTTGTTTCCCTTCCCTTTGTCTCCCTCTTGTGTGTATGTTGTCTTTGTGCAACTCCCTGTAGTGCAGCCAGCTGATGCTCATTGTCCGTAGATTTAAACCCCAGCTTCACACCAACTCCTCACCAGTTTGTTGTTCCCAATCTCCTTGCTATCATGTTACTTGGCCACTCGTTTCCATGCTAGCTCTTTGTTTTCCTTGTGTGTTTTCTGTGCGCTTACTTTCCTGTGTTTCCCCTTCCAGAATTCCTGCCACATCAGCTGCGTGGTCAACCTTCCATTTGCAGGCAACATACTTCTCTGTTCCAGAGTCCTCTTCTTCCCTCCTGATGTGCCTCCAGCCATGTTCCACCCACTCCACCCCACCCCACTAGTTAAGCGTCATGCCTTCAACACAGTGGCCAGGGTTTGACCCCCAGCCTCAGGTATCTACTCACCTCTCACTTATTTTCCTGGACCGTAAATAAATAGTGCACCTTGAACTTGAAATCTGTCTCCAGCATTTGTGTCCACTTCTGAACCAGACCCTTGACAGAATGAACTGGCCAGCATGGACACCGTGGAGACAACCAACCTCCACAAAGCCCTCCAGGCCCTGACAAACCAAGGAGCCATGCTGGGTCATCATGAGTAGGCCCTCCAGCAGGTGACAGGGAGCCTTCAGCATCTCACAGCCCTGGTGGCCTGAGTGGAGAGCTGTGTGATGCCACTTCCCCCTCAGTCAAACCCAACACCTGTGGACCCACCCATGCCTGAACCTGTTCAGCCCATCCAGGAGATGCTAGTCCCCATACCAGCCACCTACTCTGGGGAGTTGGGGGAATGCTGGGACTTCCTCCTCAAGTGCTCCTTAGCAGCAGCCCTGGACCTTCCAGACAGATAAATCCAAGATCATTTTCTTAATGGGGCTTCTAAGGGGGCAAGCACTCGACTGGGAAAACCAAATCAATCAATCTCTGCTCCTTATTCCAGGCATTTGTCATGGAGGTGAGCAAAGTGTTCGACCACCCTGTCCGAGGCACCCTGTCTGAGGCAAAGGGTATTTCTCTGCAGACTCAGCAAGGCTCTCAAGGATGAACTTGCTGCTAGGGATAAACCTGAGGGGCTGGCCACCTTGATCTCTCTAGCTATCCATCTAGACAACTGCCAGAGGGAACAGTGTTGGGAGAAACAGGGGTGACTAACCCAGACTCTATCATCAGTCTCACACCGTCAGTCACAACCCTGCTCGGCGTAATTGCTCCATCACCTCCGGCCTCACCCCCAGCTTTCAGTTCCACCTTTGAGCCCATGCAGCTCAGCCGAGCCCAACTTACACCCTGAGGTCTAGGCACATGCAGGAGGAGTTATGTCTTTACTGTAGGCAGTTGGGCCACTTGATCGCCCTCTGCAAGGTATGGTCAAATGGAGGTTCAGCAGTAGCTGTGGGGACCCAGGCGAGCCCTAGCCCTCAGCTCCCCGCTCCATGTCTATGTCTGCAACTTCCTGCCATGCTCCCGTTCAACCAGGTCTCTTGGGAGTGCCAGGCATTCATGAATTCTGGAGCAGAAAGAAACAAACATTCTCAATGAGCTTCCTGCTCAGCAGATCGACATTCCCAGAGAACACCCTCCATCTCTTCATCTGGTCAATGTCCTCGATGGCCAACTGTTATTTAAGGTCACTCACCAGATTCCACCAATTCACCTTCTTCTATCTGGGAACCACAGGGAATCGATGACCTTCCACCTCATCTCCTCCCACAGCACCTCCTTGCTCTTCAGACATCCCTGGCTCTCCTTACACAATCTATTGGTAGACTAGGTTTCCAGCAAGGTGATCAGCTGGAGCCCTCACTGCCACTGCCAAGTCTCCCCCTGGGCTCTCATCTACTTCACCACTCTCCAAAGACCCAAATCTATGCATTGTCCCTGCAGTCTACCATGATCTGGGAGAGGTCTTCAGCAAGCCCTGTCCTTACCGCCACACCTTCCCTATGATTGTGCCATCAACCTCCTCTCTGGTTCTCCCCTACCATCCAGCTGCCTCTATAATCTGGAGAGGCATGCCATGAAAATGTATATCTGTGACTCCTTGGCTGCTGGCCTCATTCGCCCATCTTCATCCCCTGTCAGAGCTGGGTTATTTTTCATTGAAAAGAAGAATGGATCCCTGTGTCCCTGTATTGACTACCATGGCTTGAACAATATAATCATCAAGAAAAAGTACCCCCTACCACTCATCAGCTCTGCCTTCAAGCCTCTGCAGGGTGCCACCACCTTTAATTAGCTTGACCTCCACAATGCATACCACTTAGTCCAGAGTTGGGAGGGCTACGAGTGGAAGACTGCATTTAATATTTCTCTGGGCCACTTCAAGTACAGGTTATGCCGTTTGGACTCATTAATGCCCCCACTGTCTTCCAGAGTCTAGACAACTACGTCCTCTGGGATTTTTATCAACTGGTGTGCATTCATTTACCTGGACAACATCCTCATGTTCTTCCACAGCCCCCAAGAGCATGAGATCCAGGTTCATCAGATTCTCCAGTGGCTGCTTGAGAGCAAGTTGTGCATCAAGGCAGAGAAAAGTGAATTCCATGTGCCCTCTGTCTCATTTCTGGGGTACATCCTGGAAAGGGGCCAGGTCAAAGCTGACCCTGAAAAGATATGAGCCGTGGCGGAGTGGCCCACACCCAGCTCCCACAAGCAGCTGCAGCAGTTCCTGGGGTTTGTGAATTTTTACTTCTGCTCCATTCAGGATTACAGTTGGGTGACTGCACCCCTGACGCAGCTTGCCTTCACCATCAAACCCTTCCAGTGGACTCCCAAAGCACAGCAGGCCTTTGAGGAGTTAAAAAGGTGATTCACCTTGGCCCCAATTCTCCTCCAACATGATCAGGCGAGGCAATTTGTTGTAGATGTTGATGCTTCTGACTCAGAAGTAGGAACGGTCTTGTCACAGCACTTTGAATCAGACCACAAGTTACACCCTTGCACCTTTTTCTCCCATCAGCTCACCCCACGGAGAGTAATTATCATGGCCATAACCAAGAGCTTCTTGCAGTGAAACTCGCCTTGGAAGAATGGGCACATTGGCTGGAGGGGACCAAACAGCCTTTCATGGTCTGGACAGCCCATAAAAACCTAGAGTATATCAAGTCCGCTAAGCAGCTGAATTCCCTGGTGGGCCCTATTCTTTGGGCGATTTGAGTTCACCATCACCCTGGTTCAAAAAATACCAAACCCAATCCTGTCTTTCCTCCACTAAGAACCCCTTGTCCAACCTTGACACCATAGTCTCCCCCAACTAGGTAGTGGCACCACTCACCTGGGAAATCCAGAGCGTAATTGCTGAAGCCCAGAGCACCCATCCTGACATGGGCAACAGTCACCTGGGGTGACTCTTTGTCCCCAACTTGGCTCGCTCCAAGGTTCTCTAGTGGGTCCATACCTCCCATTTCACCTGCCACCCTGGCTCCAGCTGCACATTATCATTCCTCAAGAGATATTTCTGGTGTTCATCCATGGATGTTGACACCTGGGCCTATGTGGCCACCTGCTCAGTATGTGCCCACAGCAAGGCCTCCCATCAGCCTCCAGCCAGCCTACTGCACCCTCTCCCTGTGCCCAGTCACCCATGGTCTCACATCACACTGGATTTCATCACTGATTTCCCCACTTCTCAAGGGAATTCCACCATTGTTGACCATTTCTCCAAGGCTACCCACTTCTTTGCTCTACCCAAGCCTCCCTCTGCCAAGGAAACAGCTGAGCTCCTCTCACACATCATGTCTTCCACCTCCACAGCATCCCTGCTGACATTGTCTCTGACCAGGGTCCTCAATTTATATCTCAAGTTTGGAAGGCCTTCTGCCAGCCTCTCCTCTGAGTTCTATACATAGACCAACAGGCAGACAGAGTGCACCAACCAAGATCTGGAGGCTGCCCTGCATTGTATCACCACCAACAACCCCTCTGCTTGAAGCAGCCACCTTCCCTGAATCAAGTATGCACACAACTCAATCACCAGCTCAGCCACTGGCATGCCACTCTTTGAGGTCTCCCTGGGGTACCAGCCACCTCTATTCCCCACCCACAAGGATAAGACTGCTGTACCCTCAGTCCAGGCCCATCTATGCCAATGCTGGAGGATTTGGAAGGACCCTCATGCAGCCCCCTTGCGCTCCTCTGACTGCAGCCGGCATCTGGCTGACCACTGCTGGGTCCCTGCCCTGAACTACCAGCCAGGTCAGAAGGTTTGGCTCTCCACCTGGGACATCCCTCCCAAAGCCCTTTGTCTCCCTCTTGTGTGTGCATTGTCCCTGTGCAGATTCCTGCAGCAGTAAGCAGAGGCACTTCTTTATTGCAGCCGGCTGACACTCATTCTCCTCTGCACATTTAAACCCCGGCTTCACACCAACTCCTCACCAGTTCATTGTTCCCAACCTCCTTGGTATCACATTACTTGGCCACTAGCTTCCATGCTAGCTGTTTGTTTTCCTCATGTGTGTTCTGTGTGCTTATTTTTCCTGTGTTTCCCCTTCCAGAATTCCTGCCGCATCAGCTATGCCATCCACCTGCCATTTGCAAGCTATCCACCGCTCCATTCCCAAGTCCTCTTCTCCGCTCCTGGTCTGATTCTGGCCATGCCCCCCCTGCTGGCATGCTGGTTAAGCATCATGCTTTCAACACAGTGACCAAGGTTTAATCCCTGACTCAGACGTCTATGCACCACTCACTTATTTTCCTGCACAGTAAATAAATACTGCACCTTCAACTTTGAAGTCCGTTTCCATCATTTGGGTCCACTTTTGAACCAGGCCCTTGACATATACATCCATTCATATGTTTCAGGCCTGCAGAACATTCCAAAAAATGTTGGGATGGGGCAATTTAGGGCTATGAATGAGGTAAAATTATTAAATAATGATGTGATTTGAAACAGGTAATATCAATGGGATGGCACAGTGGTGCAGTGGTTAGCACTGTTGCCTCACAACAAGAAGGTTCTGGGTTTGAACCCCATGACTGACAGGGGCCTTTCTGTGTGGAGTTTGCATGTTCTCCCTGTGTCTCCATGCTTTGTTTTTTTGGTACAAAACCAGTATCCAAGAATCAGTATTCTAAGTCTTTTTTGTAAGAAATGGATGATGTGTGCTGTGGACCATCCAGACTGTTACCAGCAAAAAATCCAAAAATGCCAAGGTCTGTCATGGTATGGGGTTGTATCAGTGCCCTTAGCAAAGGTAACACTTCTGTGATGGCAACGTTAATATAGAAAAGTACACTGAGATTTTGGAGCAACATTTCCTGCCTTCAAGACGACACCTTTTCCAGGGATATTTCAACAACACAATGCAAAACCACATTCTGCACACATTACAAAGGCATGGCTATGGAAGGAGAGGGTGCCTGTCCCCTCTGTCCCTAATAGAGAATGTGTGGTGAATTTTGAAACCAAAAATATGACAATGATGATCCCCTATTGTTGTATACCTTAAGATCTATTTGCAAGAAGAATGGACAAAATAACATGTGAAATGCTTCATCACTTGATGTCTTCAGTTCCTAAAGATCATTTACTGTACATGTTGTGAGAAGGAATGGCATCATTACAAAGCGGTAAATACGTTACTGTCCCAACTTTGTGAAATGTGTTAAAAAATCAAAATTGAAATGTGTTTATTTTGAAAAAACAATCAAATTCCTGAGGCAAAACATCAAATAATGTGCTGCTGTAGTGCTTTGAGTGCAATAGAGGTCAAAGATTATTTACAAATCATTGTTTTCAGTTTTAATTTCAACACACCATCCCAACTATTTCTGATTTGGGGGTGTATAAGCAAATCAGGCGGTAACTTGCTGATAGTATGGTCTTTCCTGCTTTAAGTTCAGTATGGAATCTGTTTTAATGTGAATCTACGAGTTGAAAACAAGAGTTACAATCCTAAATGTAGATGGTGACAGCAAGAAAAACAGCCCTGTTGTCAGGCAAAATGGCTGTCGGCAGTGAGTATTTCTTGACCACTGGCTTGGCAACTTGCCACAGCAACACTGTCACATATCATTTTTACATGTTTGTGCAGACCAGTGACTGCCTGCATACTGGGGCTGAATATAAATCAGGTTCCATAGCATACTAATCAATTTTTTTATTTTCATTTCCTTACGGCTTGGTCTATACTGATTGGTAGTTGTAGTCATAGTGTGTGTCTAAGGGTCCAGATGAAAGGTGATGTCATTCAATGCATGACCACATGCATTTAAGAAGTTTATTTCATTGTAATAAGAATCTTCACTCTGCAATATATCAGAAAACCATTCCCAACCACTATTAACAAAGACAAGTGACATCACTATGTCTTTGTTAAGAATATTATTGGGAGTAAATTGTTTGATTTGACTAAAAAAAGGAACAAGAACTCTCTAAGGTTACCCAAATTAAGGCTAACAATTCAAATTGTGTTTTACATGTGCAATATTTTGTGCTTGGTGTTCCATTTAGCCGTTTATTTTAAAAAATCATACAGTTTGATGCTCGTGTCATGGAAGTATACGAGGTTAAGCTTGAGCTAAAAAATTATTTTTGGATTAAAAACGATTACTACCACCCAATAATTTCTCTTAATCTTGGATTAAAGAATAGTCCTATGAAGCTCAACATGCACCTTCTGTGTGTGTGTGTGTGTGTGTGAGAGAGAGATCTGGTAACACATTTAATCTCCAATCTCAGTGGGATGAGGCTCACCTGTGGCTGTGCTGTTGAAGGGGTTACTGGGGGATAAAGCAGGCTGTGAACTGCTGGCTGAAGAACAGAAAGGGTTTGGGAAATCTGTGGAAGAGAAAAGGGGGACACATGAGTTAAGATGTGTTCAGTAACCAGTGTCGTCGAACTAATTAGACTTTTAAATTAACTGTAATTGGATCTAATTACATAATCTGTTGACATAAAATGGAGCTAATATCCTAGGTGGAAAAATTATTACATTACTAAAACACTATTAAATTTTAAACACAAGTAAAACTGTCTCTACATAGTATAACTCTACATCACAAAACAATTTATAGAAATTATTTCAGTATAGAGGAGATTAATTATGTACAGTTTCTTTCGGCTGCTCCCATTAAGGGTCACCACAGTGGAGCTTCAGGATCCGCATATTTGATTTGGCTTAGGTTTTACACCAGATGCCCTTCCTGACGCAACCCTCCTCAATCTATCCAAGCTTGGGACCAGCACTAAGTATGCATTGGCTTGGGTAATTTCAGTGGCTGGTATTTTTACCTAATCTGTATGTCTTTAGACTGTGGGAGGAAACCCATGCAGATATAAACCTCAATTCCAGTGAAACGTTGTCCCCTTCTTGCCTGGACTCTTACTATGGAGCCATGCAGTTGTTATATGTGCAGAATGCAGTTTGGCATTGTCTTGCTGAAATAAGTAAGGTCTTCCCTGAAAAAGGTGTCATTGTTCCCAAAGTTGTATGTACAAACCAAATGAGGAAGAAGTGTGTTGACCTTCATAAGTCAGGGAACGATTATTTAAAAAGAAAAGATACTTGCCTGAAAATGTCTAATTGCTACTGTTAGGGCAATAATAAAAAATTGGACACCAACTGGAACTGCCACAAACTTGCCTAGAAGAGGACCCGATTTATTTTACCCCTAAGTACAGTTTGGTAGACGGTAAGAGAGGAAAAAAATATCCCCAAGGATTGCTGTTGGTGAATTACAAGAAAAAGTAGAATCTTGGGGTTTCCAAGTCTCCAAGACCACCATCATGCGACACCTCCATGTCAACAGATTATTTGGAAGGTATGCCAGAAAAAAGCCTTTTCTGTCAGTTAACCACAAACATTAGCACCTGGATTTGCTACTACAACTTTGATTGGAATCATGTTCTATGGTCTGATATTTAAAACAAAAGTGGATTTTTTAAACACTCAAGGTGGATTTGGTGTAAAAAGATGGTTATAATGGGCGGCACGGTGGTGTAGTGGTTAGCGCTGTCACCTCACAGCAAGAAGGTCCGGGTTTGAGCCCCGTGGCCGGTGAGGGCCTTTCTGTGTGGAGTTTGCATGTTCTCCCCGTGTCCGCGTGGGTTTCCTCCGGGTGCTCCGGTTTCCCCCACAGTCCAAAGACATGCAGGTTAGGTTAACTGGTGACTCTAAATTGACCGTAGGTGTGAATGTGAGTATGAATGATTGTCTGTGTCTATGTGTCAGCCCTGTGATGACCTGGCGACTTGTCCAGGGTGTACCCTGCCTTTCGCCCGTAGTCAGCTGGGATAGGCTCCAGCTTGCCTGCGACCCTGTAGAACAGGATAAAGCGGCTAGAGATAATGAGATGAGAATGAAGATGGTTATAATGAAAAGAGCTCAATCCCAACTGTAAAATATGGTGGGAGTTCTGTGACATTTTGATGCTGTTTTTCCTCCAAAGGCCCTGGAAACCTTGTGAGGGTACATGACATCATGGACTCCATGAAATACCATGACATTTTAAAATCACAATCTGGCTGTCTCTGCCAGGAAACTAAAACTGGTTCGTCATTGGATCTTCCAACAGGACAATGATCCAAAGCGCATGTCCAAATCAACACAAAAAGGGTTTGCTGATCACCGAATCAAGCTTCTGCCCTGGCCATCTCAGTCCCCTGACCTGAACCCCAGTGAAAACCTGTGGGGTGAGCTGAAGAGGAGAGCGCACAAGAGAGGGCCGAAGACCCTGGGTGATCTGGAGAGACTGTGTAAAGAGGAACGGTCTCAGATGCCCTGCCCTGTATCTCCTACCTTATAAAATGTTATAGGAGACTCAGTGCTGTTTTACTGGCAAAGGGAGGCTGTGCAAAGTATTAAATACAGGGAAGCCAATAATAGTGGCACGTGTTTTTGTTGAAAATAATTATTTCTTGATGAGGGATTTGTTTTTCTCTGAATAAATTTATTTCAATTAAAGGTTGGACTTTTTTCATTTTTTTCAGTGTGAGATGAAGCGACTTCACCAAAAAATGGATTTTTTTCTACCCCTTTTTACTGATCTTTACACGGGGTGCCAATAATAGTGGAGAGCACTGTGTGTGTGTATATACATATGCATAATTAGTCACTCCACTTGTGTATGTGGGGAATCAATACCTTTTGCTAAAATTTTCACAAATAAAAATCATTCATCCAAATTGCTTAAAAACATTAAATGAGTTCTGGTGCAACCAGAGGTCACAGAATTATTTGATTGGTGTCGACCTTTGTGCAATTAAAGTGTCACGTGACCTCAATATAAACACACCTGTTCCTGGAAGACTCCAGAGTTTGTTAACACACATACCTAAACATAGCCTAGTAAACTAGACCCACCCGCCTAGCGGCCAAAAATATTTTTGCCTACGAGTGGGTCTAGCCTCGCACCATATCAACAAAACACCCCGGGCATCAAATCGTGCCCGCCAATCACAACGCAAGGTTTTTGTTTGGATTCTTTGGGCGGGCTTTTGCAGGAGTGACGACAAAGCTGCGCGACGCTGGAGAAAGCACAACAGGAAAGATGGCTACGGCTAGTGAACAGCGCACGTTTGACTCCGCTTTGGAATCAGTTTTAGAAGAATTAGACTTGGAGTTTTCGTTGAAACATGAGCAGGAAGAGGCTCTCCGCTCATTCCTTTTCAAGAAGGACGTTTTCGCTGTTTTGCCGACCGGCTATGGCAAAAGTCTGATCTACCAGCTGGCTCCGCTCGTAGCCAAAAGGATGGGCTAGTTTGTGCAGTATGAAGAATTAATAAACAGCTTTGAAACATTACTTTTTGATTGTTTCTTATTTTCCCGTTATTTTAAATTTAAGGGAAATTATTTCACCAAACACCACTAAATAAAAACTCTCAAAAACAGTTTAAGCAAACCCTTGAAAAACACTTGAAAAAAATAGGAGTGTATGTTAAGTATGTGGTACAGACTCCAAACTTGTGGTCATTATTTCCAAACTTCTTAATATCTAGAACCTGTTTATTCATTAATACGCATTTTGAAAAATTATTTATTTCAAGGCCTCCCCCACTGCTTTCTGTCGCTCTGACTACGTCACAGTCACTGTTGCGCTGATTGGTCATTGCACAGAGACAGTTTGAAAGACAGCGGGTTATTCCACCCCCACCCTTCGGAAATGTCTACGAGCGAGGCCAGACTAAATATTCACATTTAGTCTGGCTTGCCAGGCTAACCTAAACAACCAATATCATGAAGACCAAACATCTATCAAAGCAATTCTGGGACAAAGCTCTAGAAAAGTATCAATCAGGGTTAAAAAAAAAAAAAATTATATATCTCATCTCATTATCTCTAACCGCTTTATCCTTCTACAGGGTCGCAGGCAAGCTGAAGCCTATCCCAGCTGACTACGGGCGAAAGGCGGGGTACACCCTGGACAAGTCGCCAGGTCATCACAGGGCTGACACATAGACACAGACAACCATTCACACTCACATTCACACCTACGGTCAATTTAGAGTCACCAGTTAACCTAACCTGCATGTCTTTGGACTGTGGGGGAAACCGGAGCACCCGGAGGAAACCCACGCGGACACGGGGAGAACATGCAAACTCCACACAGAAAGGCCCTCGCCAGCCACAGGGCTCGAACCCGGACCTTCTTGCTGTGAGGCGACAGCGCTAACCACTACACCACCGTGCCACCCATATATATATATATATATATATATATATATATATATATATATATATATATATATATATTTATTTATTTATTTATTTATTTATTTATTTTTTATTTTTTTGAACCCATAATTCAAAAAATGGAACAAATCTGGCACAATCAAGCCAAGAGGAGACTGTCCAAAAAAAAAGAAAAGAAAAGAAAAAAGCAACAAGATAAAGGCAGCATTTATGAGAGAAGCAACCACAAGGCCAAAATGTGGAAAAATTCAAAGGGGATAAATACACACACTGCTAAATAATTCACTCACTTGCAAATGTCTGAGAGGCTGAAGTGACCTCTGGCACACCTGGAGAGCTTGAAAAGAAAAACTTGTCATCAGATTCAAATGCAAAAACCAAAATCCATTGCACAACCACAGAACAAAAAGGGGATGTTTTGTTTAACACTTTAAAAATTGATTAATAAGTAATTCAGTCCAATAAGTATGTACCTTGCAGGTGTGGAACTAGAAGAGAGTCTGTTGCCAAACAGGGTGCTGTATTGAGGAGGGCCACTGGAGGGAGCTGTAGAAACAACTACAAAGACACATCGGTGTTGAGTAATCATATGGCCCAGTCTCAAAAATCCTCCCTACAAGCTTTGCCTTGCCACTCCACCTCCGCTTAAACATTAAAACTGTACACTGACATGTATCTCAAGATGGTTTACAGAGACCGAGATGAGGTACAGTATTTTTAACCCCCTTGCAACAATCAGCATCAAAGCTCATCCTTAAAGCTAGACTGCCTTTCAGATTCAAGTTTAGGTCATAAAAAGAATTTTCCCTGACACCCAATTATTTTTCTTTAGTGGACTGAAAGCTACTGAATTTGAAATCACAGATTTCCAATTTTATTCGATTTTTTTCGAATAGAACAATTAATGAATTTAGGGCCATGTGGCCCTAAATTCTCTGCTAGTTTTTCCTGCTTCACCATGACCCAACTCAAGATACTACGTCATGCATCACATGGTGGGCTTAAAGGCATTGTAGGAAACAAATTTGAAACAGGAAAGAAAAATGGAGGACGTGAGTGTGTGAATGAAATGTCAAAGACCGACTACAGTAACGGAAAGCAAGAAGAAAAGATGTTATGCTGCAAAGGAAAGGAAACGCAGGACCAAACTAATAAATATCGGCAGTCAGCGAGCGCCTCGGTGTGATCAGCTGTTCGTTTAGCGACAGAATGATGTAACTGTCAGTGCACAGTCAAAGGTAAACCTGTAGATGGCAGTAATGCAATACTGGATGCCAGCTACTGTAAAACCCAAAAGAAGAAGAAAAAGAAGGTAAGCCTGCGCATGTGCCCACAGACTTCCTCTGTCTGCTTGATTGTGCGAAGCAAGCGATTTCATGCACATTAGTTGCTCGGGAATCCCCTCAAATTAAATAACTTCCCAGCCACAGAATGGCCTGATACTTTGTGAGATATTACAGAAATAAACATATATCACAATGACCAAATTTCAGAGAGAACTAAATTTCACCAATTTTATGAAATCAAAAGGCCATTTAGCTTTAAAGGTTGTTTCTGATCTGTTTTTAAAATAACCTCCATCCATTTTGGCATATCGCTACGGTGACGTGGCCGCTCTGACGGCTTCAGCCTTCAAAGTGTCTAGGGAACATTATGCTAGTGGTTTCATGTTGTCTTCTACTGGATTATTATAGAGGTTTTCTCCTCTCAATCATTCACACACACACACACACACACCTACGGACAATTTAGAGTAGCCAGTATGTCTTTGGACTGTGGGAGAAACCAGAGCACCCGGAGGAAACCCACGCAGACAACATACAAGCTCCGCACAGAAAGGCCCTCATCGGCCACTGGGCTTGAATCCAGAATCTTCTTGCTGTGAGGCGACAGTGCTAACCACTTGCACCACCGTGCCACCTTGAAATAATCTAAACATGCAAATATCTAAACCTATTAAGCATACTTAACATTTTAAGCATATCACTATATTGTTACAAAACCTTTTCTTCTAAAGCCCGTGGTCTTCTTTTTAATATGACACAAACAACAGCATTTGAAGAATCCAGCATTTGAAGTGAGTGCCCTAGTGTAAAATCTTTCCTGTGTTCTCTAAAACAGATTGGCAGAACAAGACCTGATGTTCGCCTAAAGCATTCACTGACATTTTCAGATCCCTTTCACTTCTTTCTCAATCATCATATAGACCCCTTCGCAATAAACGTCATTCATACGTAAGCGGAAATTGCACGCGCAGCCTGGACCCAAAAAAGACTCAGAAATGCCTAGTTGTTGTGTTTTCGGGTGTCAGAATCGTAGCAGTGATGGGGTTAAAATGTTCAGAATTCCAGCAGGATCTCACCCATTCCAAAAAAAAAAAAAAATCGCCGACGTCTATGACTACAAGCCATTAAACGTGTAGACTGGGATGAAAGCACTATCAAAAATGCGCGGGTTTGCAGCGCCCACTTCATCACAGGTAAGATCAGGCTATTTATTAAATCTTTCTTTTTTATTCTTTCTAGTCTTCGTTTATTGATGTAGCAAAATACTTTGGTAACGTTTGTCTGATTAGCTGGGTCATAGTTACACAATGTAAAGAATATTTAGCATGTTAACTTAGCTTTGCATGAAATTTTGTTTGTAGGAGAGGTCTCGCTTGACTCGAGCAGTCCAGATTTTGTGCCATCATTATTTGTGTATGCTGAAAATCACAATTTTAAAGCAAGGATGGAAAGGTAAAATTGTGTGCCCTCACTCTAAATGCCAACTTGCGTTGACTGCTCTAACCTAGCTCCCGCCCCGTTCAGTTTCATTTCTGGTCTCTGCCTCTCGCTTTTTACGCAGCTCTGATTTCTCTTAGCTGCACTCTTTACACTATCATTCCTTTCATGCCATCACCTCCTGCAAATTGCTGTTTAGTGTTGGTATTTGCTGTTGTAGCTAAAGCCACATTGCCATCACATCACTGGCATAATTTGATTAAAACAAAATGAATATGAATGTCCCATTGTTAATCAAGTTGTACATGCCCGCACATAACATAATCATATGCGTCTAAAGACTTGTAGGCACGAAGTTTTTCGTGGGTGTACACTGAAGTCTTGTCAATAAGGTACGAGTATATATCTGGCCATTGTATACCAGGGAACTTACTAACATCGTCCGTCCACTCTTTAATTAAATGCGGATCCGGTAGGCGATGTCCACTTGTTAGAGTTAACTTATTTATGTAGCATTCTCGATCTTGTAACGACAATTGTTTTGCATAATCCGACAGCTCATAATGCCGGTCTGTGGGCAGCGCCATTGTTTCTGGGTCCAGGCTGCGCGCGCATCCTGGCAACAGTCAGTTTGTTTACAAACATGCGAAGGGGTCTATAAGTAACAGAATGCACATTTTAAATAAAATTAAATGAAAATAAAACATGATTATCTAAGAATTTATCTATCTCATAAAAATACACACAATAAACATACATGTAAGACAACTTTACCTGTGGTGGGAGTGTTGTCAGAAAAGGCCTTGTCAAGTTGAGACACAGCGGCATACCTGTCCTGAGAGACAAGTGGCGGAGCCTGAGGGCTTAGTGCACTAGGGGTAGAACCAAGACCTCCAAAGTCCAAACTTAGAGATTTAGGGACAGTCCTAAATGGTGCTCCGCCTCCTGAGGATACCATGCGACCTACAATAGTCACAGCAGTGGGTCTCAGATCCAGTCCTCATGAACCAAGTACACTACACAGTGACATAATATCCCTGTTTTAATACACCTGATTCAACTGCTAACTCCTTATTTATTTAACTGTGTATGCCAGTTAACCAAATCCTAAGGGCATTATTTCCATCATAATAATGCAAGCAGGGAAATAAGATCACCTCACTGGTACATATTTTCATGGTATAGCCATTTGTTAACTGTAAATACAGTCGAGTTTGAATTACTACCATATCGAAAGGTATGGTTAGGCATGCTCCTGTGATAACAAATCAAATCAGCTTATTCCATTTTCTTTAAAAGCTGAGTGTGTTGGAACTCTGGGATATAATATTTGTATTGACCAATTGCTCTTCTCTGTTATAGAAGTAAATCTGGCGAGTCAGGTATTTAATCAACTCTTTTAGAGATTCTATAGATTTTGTTAAATGTATGAGATTTTGTGCATAAAAAAAATGGCAACTATGACTCATTTCTGGCCACAAAAATAGCAACTGTAAGAGCAAGAGAAAAATTGGCTGACACCCAATTAAATAAGCAATATAACAGCGTTATAGGAATGAGTTATGCCTGCACCTGCACACAAATAGAGCCTTAAAACTTCATTAATTAGTCAGACTAATTATATATAAAAGTAATGCCATCTTCACAGCCACAATTCTCATATTTGAATGTAAGCGCACCAGAACAACGCATCAGCCCATGATGAATATAGCAGCATCAAGGTTCTTAATCATAACATTCCTTCAAATCTATACAATTCAGACCAGCATCATACGGTATGGAACATTTTCCTCCTTCAAAACACAAGGTGCGAACACATCAGTGACATGCAGAATGTGCCAGTATAGGCAACATCCTAAATATATCTAAGCTTTAAAGTATTTTTCTATTTTTTGCCAGAGAACAGAGTGTCTGTCCTTGACCTGTTGGTGCTGCTTTGAAGCCCGAGGGTGGAGGTTGTGCAAAGCCAAACTCAACAGCATACTGTACCATAGCTGACAAGGCCACCATTGGCATTTAGAATTTGATTCACATATCACTAACACTTCACAGACTATTTCGGTCTCTATGAGATGAACATGCTACATTTCAGCACAAACAGAACACTGCGTGACTCAGTGTGATAATCTAGAAGAACATCCGACTGAGGAAAAAGGCTAAACCTTTTTAAAAATAAGCTTTGGGAACATGCAGGGAACACAACGTATAAATAACATGCACACACAGAGTTCTTCCTGTGATAACGCGCCCAATCAGCTCTTAGTGGTCAGGAGGCAGATAACTGTTATAGTGGTGCATGCACATGCAGACATGCTATCAAAGCTCAGCAGCTTACCTAGTGTGAAGCTGTTTTTGAAAGTGCTACTTGCTGAAAGGTTGAAATAGACAAAACTTAGAAATAGTATACCAAAAAAAAAAAATTCTGGATGTCTGTGCATGGTTATGTGCATTTGTATCTGTGTGCACAAACGTGTGCACCTGAAGGGCGTGGAAGGGCCGGGAAAGAGGGAAGGCGACTCTGGGGTCCCATTCCTGGAGAAATTGTTCCTGGTCTCTGCCTCTCCATCCCACTTAACAAGGAATCTGAGAGAAAGGAGAGGGAGCTGTCAGTTGATAAATGATATAGGATGAATCACTACAGTGAAGTGTTTGCAGAGCAAAGAGACAGAACAAGATAGAAAGAAAAGGGATGTGAAGTGCATGAAAAGAATAGAGCACAAGAGAAGAGAGAAAAAAAGAAAAAAAGAGGAGAAGATATAAGAATAGAAGAAATGAGAGGGCAAGAAACAAGAAAAGAGGAGAGTAAATGATATGTAGGGTGAGGAGACATGGGAAAATGTGACAAGGGGAGTGGAAAAGAGAGAATAATATATGAGAAGAGATGAAAGGAAAGGAGATGAGAGTCATGAACAATGCCTTTAATAGCGTGGTCTCTGAAGCTCTGAGATCGAGTGGGTCGAGCTGTGAAAACCTCTGTACGAACATCAGCTGGCGACACAGTTGGAACTCGATCCCATGATGGCAACTGAGCCTGGGACTGCCAAAACACACACACCTTTCAGATTTGTACATTAATAAAAACATACTTTGTTGTTCTTTGTTTATTATACATAATATTCACATTTCCCCCACTACAGGAGTACATACGGTACTGCACAAAAATCTTAGCCATCCTGATTTTGCATATAATTTTTTTTTCAAATAATATTGTCTTTAGTATCACATGAAAAGAGTAAACTTCCAAACGTTCCAAAAATTAAATGTGAAATGTTTAAGAAGTAACATATATAAAAGGTAAATTCAGACATAAAACTAGAAATTAATATATTATTTATCGTGGTATGGCATTTTCTGTTGCATGTGACTGTATTGCTTATTGTTCATGGCTTATCAGATTTGTACATTAATAAGGGCAGCCATGGCCTGAAGGTCAGAGAAGTAGCCCAAAGGGTCACCAGTTCGATTCCCGGGACCGACAGGAAAAATGTGAGGAGAGTGGAGTGAAAGAACAGCACTTTCCCCCTCCCTCTGTATCATGGCTGAAGTGCCCTTGAGCAAGGCACCTAACCCCCAACTGCTCACCAGGTGCTGTAGCATAGCTGCCCACTGCTCTGGGTATGTTTGTGCGCTCATTGCTCACTTGTGTGTGCATGCGTGTGTTCATTGCTTCAGATGGGTTAAATGCAGAAGTGGAATTTCACTGCTTGAATGTACATGTGATAAATAAAGGCTATTAGAATTCTTCTGTTGGAATTCATGATTTTATGCTATTTGCGTGTTTTCACCTGAACACTACAATACTAAGCATGCAAGAAGTCAATACATAATTTAAAGCAATGAGAATCCCGACCATCATCAACCAATCTGGACCTCAGTTGGACCTCAATTTGGAGTGAGACACATGACTCTGATTCTGGGAACCAAAACTCCACCATACTGTATTGTAAACATAACTGGATTTTAGTGATTTTTCAACATGAGCCAAAATTTGTTTTACAAAATGTGTTGTGCATATTATCGATCCAGACACATTTCCAAATCAATAGAAGATTGCTGTTTTTACAGGTAATTTGGAGTCCACATTGCTCCATCTTTGTACCCATTTCATTTAATAATTTAACATGCGTAGCTTGCTAGTTAACGAACATGTCTATTTTATATTGGTTTAACAAACCCATGCAGCTCTACATAAACTGTGCTGTTACTTACTTTATTCAGCTCGTACCTCCACTTTCAGTACAACATCATCCCGGATGTTGTCCACAAATAACAAAGCTGTAAGCATCAAGAGACTTGGATGCTGACATCAATTTCTCTCTACTATAAACACTCAGAGTTTCTATGAGTCTGTATATGTATATACACTCTATAGCCAAATGTATGTATACGTCTGATCACATCCATATGTGGATCTTCCCCAAACTTTTGCCACAAAGTTTGAAGCGCACAATTTTTTTTGAATGTTTTTGTATGCTGTAGTATTACTATTTCCCTTCACTGTAACTAAGGGGCCCAAATCTGTTTCAGCAATGACAATGCCCCTGTGCACAAAGTGAGATCCATGAAGACATGAGCTGCAACCATATGCATGCTTTCTAATGATTAGTACGCAAAAAGTAGCATGTAGGGTGTCCGAATACCCAGTAGGCATTTCATAGTAGTCGAATGGTACGCTTATGATCTACTACATCCATAGTAGATCCATAGAGATGTTCTGTGAACATGCAAGTCAAAGGACAGGTAAGACGGTGGCGGAGTATGTATGAAATGTGTCCTTACTACTAGCTCGCATACTCATAGAAAGTACTACAGTTACAGTTGGGTAGTAGGTACTTAACCACCATTAGTACATACTGAGTATTCGGATGCAGCCATGGTTTGCCAAGGTTGGTGTGGAAGAACTCAAGAGTCCTGCACACAGCCCCAACTTCAACCTCACTGAACACCTTTGGGATGAACTGGAATGTATACCAGGCCTCCTCTCCCAACATATCAGTGCCCAACCTCACTAACACTCTTGTGGCTGAAGGAGCACAAATCCCCACAGCCATGCTCCAAAATCTAGTGGAAAGTCTTCCTAGAACAATGGAGGTTATTATAACATAATGGGATTTTCAATAAGCACATATGGGTGTGATTGGCAGGGTGTCCACATACTTTTGGTCATATAGTGTATGGCCGGTAGTTGCAGGCTAGACCACCACTTAGCGTCATTAGCCACTAACAGGACACCAAGACATAAGGGTGTTCTAGAGTTACATCTTAGCCACATAACACTTAGTCTTTTAGTACTATTCCATAATAATAAGTGGACAACATTTAGCTAATGTCAACCTGAAGAAAATTGTCCACAGATACTTCGGTCAGAGTTTAACCAAGTAGATCATTTGATATGAGAAACACATCTCTTTCTAACCAGGTTAGAAATCACTTTTTGTTTCCAAAGATTAAAGGTAGACTGCCTTTCAGATTTTTTAAATTTAGGCTATAAAAAGAATTTTTCCTGGCACCCAATTATTTTTTTTTTTTAGTGGACCAAAAGCTACTGAATTCGAATCACAGACTTCAAATTTTATTACTTTTTTTTTCATAAAAGAACAATTAATGAATTTAGAGCCCCGTGGCCCTAAATTCGCCGCCATTTTTTTTCTTGCCTCACCATGACCTAAACCAAGATACTACGTATATCATGCATGATGCAGTGGGATTTCCCCGTTCGCAACTCACTGTGGGATACAAATTTGTAACCTGAGAGAACAATGGAGCACATGAGTGTGTGCATGAAACATGGAAGACCAGCTACAGTAATGGAAAGTGAGAAGAAAAGACCCTGTATTGCGAAGGAAAGGAAACGCAGGACCAAACTAATAAATATCAGCAATCGTGTGTATATATATATATATATATATATATCTCACTCCTTTAATCAAACTTTAGAGATTTTTTTTTTCTCTCCTCAGGCTCATGTCTGAAAAAGGTGGGTTATACAGGAAACTCACGAGGTTATACTAAAGTCGAGTTTAGGAAAGTCTATTAGTGGCATTACAAAGATAGTGGAGGGTTTGTATTCCCAAAACTATTACTTCTGATCACTACATTTGGCAAAAACATTAGCAAACACAAAGTCAAAAAGATGAATGTAATGGCTTCCCTGATATAGTGGACACTGAAACGGGAGGGCGGGCTCAATGTCACTTTCGTTTTTATTTTTTTAAACTGTCACTTAACACAAAACACGCTTTTCAGCAGTTTCAAAATAAACTGGGTGTCACGGCACTGGTGTGATTTCAGCCATGGGAAGAGATCCTCTCACTGCACACACACACACACACAACACCGGCCTCGCACTCCATTCACAAACCGGCGCTTGGCCACGCCGCTGCCACAATGAAAAAGAAACATATACTGTCTTGCTCAACAAAAGGTTGTCATGCAGCAAGACAACGACCTTAAGCACACAAGTCGTTCTACCAAAGAATGGTTAAAGAAGAATAAAGTTAATGTTTGGAATGGCCAAGTCAAAGTCCTGACCTTAATCCAATCGAAATGGAAGGACCTGAGGCAAGTAGTTCATGTGAGGAAACCCACCAACATCCCAGAGTTGAAGCTGTTCTGTACGGAGGAATGGGCTAAAATTCCTCCAAGCCGGTGTGCAGGACTGATCAACAGTTACCGGAAATGTTTCGTTGCAGTTATTGCTGCACAAGATACTGAACTACACCAGATACTGAAAGCAAAGGTTCACATACTTTTGCCACTCACAGATATGTAATATTGGATCATTTTCCTCAATAAATAAATGACCAAGTATAATATTTTTGTCTCATTTGTTTAACTGGGTTCTCTTTATCTACTTCTAGGACTTGTGTGAAAATCTGATGATGTTTTAGGTCATATTTATGCAGAAATATAGAACATTCTAAAGGGTTCACAAACTTTCAAGCACCACTGTAGGTATATAGTCTAATTACACACATTTTCGCTCAGCGGTCTTCACCATCGCAATGATTAAAAAAAAGGACCTTCTATGTAAACTATCCAATGCACAGGAATAATATTTACATTGTGAAATCAATACATAAACTTTCATTATGACTAACGAATATTGGCTAGCATACACTCGATGAAAAACGGACTTCAACAAGATGAGTGACCAGGCTCAAGTTCGCCTCAAAAAGATACATATTTAGGCTAATTGCAGCATGTTATTCACGAATTACAACATTTACGATACGGAGAAACATATTAACCAGCATTTGATGTGTAGGATCCATTGGTTAGGTCATATTTTCTGTCACAACTTGAGTACTGAACTTGCAATGCGAATGTTATGATTAGCTCCTCGTCTTGCGGCAAAATAACATAACTGGATCAGTGCACGGTCAATGAAAACCTGCGCATGCACACACTGGACTTCCTCTCTCTGCTTGACTGCACAAAGCGTGCGATTTCATGCACATTATTTGCTAGAGTGTCCCCTCAAAATAAATAACTTCCCAGCCACATAATGGCCTGTTTTTTTTTTGAGATATTACAGAAATAAGCATATCTCACAATGACCAAATTTCAAAGGGAACTAAATTTCACCGATTTTACACTACCTTTCAAAAGTTTGGGGTCACCCAGACAATTTTGTGTTTTCCATGAAAAGTCACACTTTTATTTCCCACCATAAGTTGTAAAATGAATAGAAAATATAGTCAAGACATTTTTCTGGCCATTTTGAGCATTTAATCGACCCCACAAATGTGATGCTCCAGAAACTCAATCTGCTCAAAGGAAGGTCAGTTTTATAGCTTCTCTAAAGAGCTAAACTGTTTTCAGCTGTGCTAACATGATTGTACAAGGGTTTTCTAATCCTCCATTAGCCTTCTGAGGCAATGAGCAAACACATTGTACCATTAGAACACTGGAGTGAGAGTTGCTGGAAATGGGCCTCTATACACCTATGGAGATATTGCACCAAAAACCAGACATTTGCAGCTAGAATAGTCATTTACCACATTAGCAATGTATAGAGTGGATTTCTGATTAGTTTAAAGTGATCTTCATTGAAAAGAACAGTGCTTTTCTTTCAAAAATAAGGACATTTCAAAGTGACCCCAAACTTTTGAACGGTAGTGTATGAAATTGAAAGTCCGTCTGGCTTTAAAGCAGTATCTATACCACTAAAAATGCTAGGTATATATGAGTGTCTGTATTTTCTGAATTGAACACACACACACACATATACATTATATATATATATATATATATATATATATATATATATATATATATATATATATATATATATATATATATAAATATATATACCGTGTATATACAGTGCTCAGCATAAATGAGTACACCCCCTTTGAAAAGAAACATTTTAAACAGTATCTCAATGAACACAAACAATTTCCAAAATGTTGAACAGACAAAGTTTAATATAACATCTGTTTAACTTATAACGGGAAAAAGTAAGGTTAATAATATAACTTAGATTACACATTTTTCAGTTTTACTCAAATTAGGGTGGTGCAAAAATGAGTACACCCCACAACAAAAACTACTATATCTAGTACTTTGTATGGCCTCCATGATTTTTAATGACAGCACCAAGTCTTCTAGGCATGGAATGAACAAGTTGGCGACATTTTGCAACATCAATCTTTTTCCATTCTTCAACAATGACCTCTTTTAGTGACTGGATGCTGGATGGAGAGTGATGCTCAACTTGTCTCTTCAGAATTCCCCAAAGAAAATAATTTCTTTACACCACAAAGATGATGGCTACAAGAAGATCAGCAAAGCTTTACTTATCAGTCAGAATACTGTCACAAAAGTGGTACAAAAATTTAAGAAAGATGGAACTGCAACCATCTCACAGAGACGTCCAGGTCGTCCACGGAAGTTAACACCTCGACAGGAGCATCTTCTGATGAGAAGGGTTAAAGAAAATCGGCATGCAAGTTCACTGCAGTTATCTAAAGAAGTAGAAAGCCAAACTGGGGTTACTATTTCCCGTGACACAATACGGCGTACACTGCAGAGGAATGGCATGCATGGATGCCGTCCACGAAAGAAGCCTCTCCTAAAGCCCAGGCACAAAAAAGCCCGCCTAGAGTTTGCCAGGGCCCATGCTGACAAAGATGAAGACTACTGGGACTCTACACTCTGGAGTGATGGGGCCAAGATAAATGTTTTTGGAACTGATGGCTTCAAAACTGTATGGCGTCACAAAGGTGAGGAATACAAAGAGAAATGCATGGTGCCTACAGTGAAACATGGTGGTGGCAGTGTCCTTATGTGGGGCTGCATGAGTGCTGCATGAGTGCTGCTGGTGTCGGGGAGCTGCATTTCACTGATGGCATCATGAATTCACAGATGTATTGCTCCATACTGAAGGAGAAGATGCTACCATCACTCCATGCCCTTGGTCGTCATGCACTTTTCCAACATGACTAAACACACATCTAAGGCCACTGTTGGATTTCTGAAGAAGAACAGGGTGAAAGTGATTCAGTGGCCAAGTACGTCTCCTGATCTGAACCCAATCGAACACTTATGGGGAATTCTGAAGAGACAAGTTGAGCATCACTCTCCATCCAGCATCCAGTCACTAAAAGAGGTCATTGTTGAAGAATGGAAAAAGATTGATGTTGCAGAATGTCGCCAACTTGTTCATTCCATGCCTAGAAGACTTGGTGCTGTCATTAAAAATCATGGAGGCCATACAAAGTACTAGATGTAGTAGTTTTTGTTGTGCGGTGTACTCATTTTTGCACCACCCTAATTTGAGTAAAACTGAAAAATGTGTAATCTAAGTTATATTATTAACCTTACTTTTTCTCGTTATAAGTTAAACAGATGTTATATTAAACTTTGTCTTGTCAACATTTTGGAAATTGTTTGTATTCATTGAGATATTGTTTAAAATATTACTTTTCAAAGGGGGTGTACTCATTTACGCTGAGCACTGTGTATATATATATATATATATATATATATATATATATATATATATATATATATATATATATATATATATATATATATACACACACACACACACAGGATGTTTAATGTTTATACATTTTATACAGGATATACACTTTCTTAATTTTGGTCAGAGTGTCCCTTCAAGGAACAGACCACTTTTCAAATAAAAACATGATGAAGGCTGTCTGGTATTACCCAGAGACAGAAAAGCAAGTAGAACAGCTGAAGTTGACAGAAGACGTGTGGCATGTTCTCCAAGATTCAGGAAAACCTCACCAGGTTGTTTTCTTATAAAGCTGCACAATAGTGTACCCAAGTAAACTGATGCAGTTTTAAACGCAAAAGGAAGTCGCATTAAATATTGATTTGCTTTAGGTTTCTTGATTGTATATGGCTATTTCTAGAATGTCTATGTATATAGGAGTGTATTTTGTTTTTTTGAAGGTCTTGTCAAATTTATTTACATGCGCCTATGACTTTTGCACAGTCATATATTTTCTTATTTCAATCTGGTTTTTTTTTTTACTTTCCCTTTGAATGATTATCTCAAGTTCTTTCTTTGTCTATCTCTCTCACCAGAGCACGTGAAGGCCGGGCTGCAGGGTTCAGCGGGTGTCCAGAAGGAGGTTGGGTCTGAGCAGGAGCTTGAACCCCCGTACTCCACAGAGGCTCGACATCCCTCCTGCCTTTACTCTTAGAGAAGTGCCTAAAAATTAAGATATGCTCTATAAGGACTTCCAGATGGTGAAGAATTGACTCATAGTTGAAATCTGAGACATAATACAACTTTAACATTAAACTTGACCAGACTCACCATTTCTTCCTTTCATACTTATCCTGAAGAAATTCTTTAAACTTCTGTGAGTCACGTGTGTCAAAAGAGCCATCAGTCTTTGGGTCGAATGTACAAAGCCACATCCTTTTCCCAACCTGCATTCCCACAAACCAGAATAGTGTGTCTTTAGATGGCCATTCAACTCATATAATCATGGCGTATAGTAAATGGTGCAGTAAATAATACACTTCTTTGTAAATATTGAGTTTCATACACACATCCACTATGATCTATCCAATAGGAACATCAAAGCCATATAATCATTTTGTCATTTGTAATCATATCTGCCACACATATCTGCTACACTCACCAGTCCTTTATGCAGGAGAAGGAGATGGAATGACTCAGAGATTTGAAACCTGCATTTCAGAAGTACTATAGCAAAAAGAGCTCCCACCAATAAATCATTCACATATTCACAAGGGACTAGTGCAGTAATGAGTGAGAGGCTTTTAGTGGTATTACATGCAGTGTATGTGTGTATCAGTAAATGGGTACAAGTGCATGTAGTGTGAACACTGAAGAATTTGAGTGCCTTCACAAATACCTCACACATTTCCCCTTGTATCCCTACTCAATATTTCTGCACTAAACAGGCTGGATTAACTTCACATGACCTAGAGCTTGCACCCTCCTGACCACACACACAGAGCACATAACTGCCACATTCCTCAAACACACTTTATGCCATCCCACATGTCCAGTCTAACTGCTAAGCAGGATGAAATAAACTCTTTTTACACTCACTACTATGGCCAGTCTAGTCACAAACCATGTGCACCCTGCATGTAATTTATACAACATATTCTAGTCGTGTGGATTTTTCTCATGCATAATGTATGAACAGCAGGTTTCATAGTGAGACCAGAGAATGCTGTGCACCATTAAAGCAGAGTTCAAAGTGCAGATTTATGTATTGGATGAAAGCACTTGACATTGCCAATCCAGATGGAATTTTATATATATATTATATATACACACACACACAGTGGGGCAAAAAAGTATTTAGTCAGCCACCAATTGTGCAAGTTCTCCCACTTAAAAAGATGAGAGAGGCCTGTAATTTTCATCATAGGTATACCTCAACTATGAGAGACAGAATGGGGGGAAAGAATCCAGGAAATCACACTGTAGGATTTTTAATGAATTAATTGGTAATTTCCTCGGTAAAATAAGTATTTGGTCACCTACAAACAAGCAAGATTTCTGGCTCTCACAGACCTGTAACTTCTTCTTTAAGAGGCTCCTCTGTCCTCCACTCGTTACCTGTATTAATGGCACCTGTTTGAACTCGTTATCAGTATAAAAGACACCTGTCCACAACCTCAAACAGTCACACTCCAAACTCCACTATGGCCAAGACCAAAGAGCTGTCAAAGGACACCAGATACAAAATTGTAGACCTGCACCAGGCTGGGAAGACTGACTCTGCAATAGGTAAGCAGCTTGGTGTGAAGAAATCAACTGTGGGAGCAATTATTAGAAAATGGAAGACATACAAGACCACTGATAATCTCCCTCGATCTGGGGCTCCACGCAAGATCTCACCCCGTGGGGTCAAAATGATCACAAGAACGGTGAGCAAAAATCCCAGAACCACACAGGGGGACCTAGTGAATGACCTGCAGAGAGCTGGGACCAAAGTAACAAAGGCTACCATCAGTAACACACTACGCCGCCAGGGACTCAAATCCTGCAGTGCCAGACGTGTCCCCCTGCTTAAGCCAGTACATGTCTAGGCCCGTCTGAAGTTTACTAGAGAGCATTTGGATGATCCAGAAGAGGATTGGGAGAATGTCATATGGTCAGATGAAACCAAAATAGAACTTTTGGTAAAAACTCAACTTGTCATGTTTGGAGGAGAAAGAATGCTGAGTTGCATCTAAAGAACACCATATCTACTGTGAAGCATGGGGGTGGAAACATCATGCTTTGGGGCTGTTTTTCTGCAAAGGGACCAGGACGACTGATCCGTGTAAAGGAAAGAATGAATGGGGCCATGTATCGTGAGATTTTGAGTGAAAACCTCCTTCTATCAGCAAGGGCATTGAAGATGAAACGTGGCTGGGTCTTTCAGCATGACAATAATCCCAAACACACCGCCCGGGCAACGAAGGAGTGGCTTCGTAAGAAGCATTTCAAGGTCCTGGAGTGGCCTAGCCAGTCTCCAGATCTCAACCCCATAGAAAATCTTTGGAGGGAGTTGAAAGTCCATGTTGCCCAGCGACAGCCCCAAAACATCACTGCTCTAGAGGAGATCTGCATGGAGGAATGGGCCAAAATACCAGCAACAGTGTGTGAAAACCTTGTGAAGACTTACAGAAAACGTTTGACCTCTGTCATTGCCAACAAAGGGTATATAACAAAGTATTGAGATGAACTTTTGTTATTGACCAAATACTTATTTTCCACCATAACTTGCAAATAAATTCTTTAAAAATCAGACAATGTGATTTTCTGGATTTTTTTTCTCATTTTGTCTCTCATAGTTGAAGTGTACCTATGATGAAAATTACAGGCCTCTCTCATCTTTTTAAGTGGGAGAACTTGCACAATTGGTGACTGACTAAATACTTTTTTGCCCCACTGTATACACACACATGGATTGGCAACGTCGAGGGCTTTTCTCCATCCTCACCTGAAAAAAATTACAGACCAATGTATTACCTACTGTTTCTAACAAAGAAAAAAAGTGGTCTGACCATTTCAGACCCATCTAAATAGACACCTCTGTGATTGTGCAGACAGATGCTTCCTCTTGCACTGGAAAAATATTTTTGACCGCCACTCACTGTATCGTATTAAACATTTCCTGAATGAAGAAACCAGAAGGGCATCATATTGCAGGCTGATTAAAGGGGTCAATATAATAATAGCTATATGTACTTTATAGTTACATGCATCACAATATCAGAACTTTTAGTTTTGTAAAAATGAATTAATAAGATGTTATGTATCAATATCAGCTCAGCTCATAAATCATGTAATGCTAGAAGCTGCCGAATGAATAAATTAAACATACATTATCCAATAATATCCTCTATATTCAAATTATGAATTCATATAAAACAACATGAGATGTGTCTTCAAATCTATGACACATACATCTGGGCTTGTAAGAGAAACAACTCTGTGGCTTGGTCTGCCTGTGTAAATTTAATGGGTACCTGGACCCAAGAGCTTTATCACAAGGAAGATGTGTTAAAAAAAACGTTAATACAGACATCACTCAATGAAAGTAATTTCGTCCAAACAGGGCTTTCGAGAGGTCTATTACTCCTATATAATTAATGCAGACATTATACTGTTGTAGTTATTTTGACCAAGTTTTGACTAGTAATGTGAATTTTGTGGTCGTGAATTTTGTGGTCATTCATTTTGCACCAAGGAAGATGTTCTTCAAATGGACCTCTTCCCAAACCACATCTAAACAATTAGACATATCATTAATCTGTAGTAGGCTCTTCTTCTGGCTGTTCCCATAAGGGGTCACCACAGCAGATAATGTTCCCTCCAGCTCCTCCTGTTCTCTGTATCTTTTTCTGTCACACCAACCGTCCTCATTCACCACATCCATAAATCTTATCTTTGTTCTTCCTCTTCTCCTTCTACCTGGCAACTCCATCTCCAACATTCTTTTCCCAATATACCCTAGATCTCTCCTCTGTACGTGTCCAAACCATCTCAATCTCATCTCTTTCACCTTGTCTTTAAGCCATCCTACATGTGTTGTCCCTCTAATATACTCATTTATCATCCTGTCCAACTTTGTCACTCCCAAAGAAAATCTCAGCATTTTCAGCTCTGCTACGTCCAGTTCAGCCTCCTGTCTTTTTGTCAGTGCCATGGTCTCCAAATCGTACAACATCGCTGCTCTTACTACTGTCTTATACACTTTCCATTTCACTCTTGCTGGCAATCTTTTATCACAAATCACTCCTGACACTCTCCTCCATCCATTCCACCCTGCTTGCAGTCTCCTCTTTACTTCTCTTCTGCACTCTCCATTACTTTGTACATTTGACCCCAGATATTTGAACTCATCTGCTTTGACCACCTCTATTCCTTGTAGCTGCACCATTCCACTGTCCTCACCCTCATTCACACACGTGTACTCCGTCTTGCTCCTGCTGACTTTCATTCCCCTTCTCTCTAGTGCATACTGTACCTCCAGGTCTCTAAGTTTTCTTCCACTTGCTCCCTGTTCTCACTACAGATCACAAGATCATCTGAAAACACCATTGTCTATGGGGCCTCTTACCTGGTGTCATCTGTCAACCTGTCCATTATCATTGCAAACAAGAAAAGGCTTAGGGCCAAGCCGTGGTGCAATCCAACATCCACCTTAAATGCCTCAATCATTCCCGCTACACATCTTACTGCTGTCACACTGTTCTCATACATATCCTGCACCAATCTCACATACTTCTCTGCCACTCCTGATTTCCTCATGCAGTACCACGACTCCTCTCTCAGCACCCTGTCATATACCTTCTCTAAATCCATAAACACACAATGCAGCTCCTTCTGGCTTTCTCTATACTTTTCCATCAACATTCTCATTGGATCTGTTGTACTCTTTCCTGGCATGAAACCATATTGCTGCACACATATCTCCACCTCTCCTCTTAGCCTAGCTTCCACTACTCTTTCCCATAACTTCATGCTGTAGCTGGTCAACTTTATACCTCTATAGTTACTGCAGCACTGAACATCGCCCTTGTTCTTGAACATTGGTATCAGTATACTACTTCTCCACTATTCAGGCATCCTCTCACTTTCCAAGAGCTTATTAAACAGTCTACTGTAATAGTCAATTGGCATCTCTCCGAAGCATCTCCATGCCTCTACTGGTATATCATCTGGGCCAACCACTTTCCATTCTCTTCATCACTTTCCTTACTTTCTCCTTGCTAATCTGCTGTACTTCCTGATTCACTATCCCCACCTTGGCCAACCTTCTCTCTCTTCATTCATCAGCTTCTCAAAGTACTCCATCCACCTTCTCAACAAACCCTCTTCACTTGTCACATTTCCATCTGCGTCCTTTATCAGCCTAATCTGCTGCACACCCTTGCTAGCTTGATATCATTGTCTTGCTAATCGGTACAGGTCCTTTTCTCCATCCTTCGTGTCTAACCTTACATATAGTTCATCATACACCTTTGCCACTGCGCTCTTTGTTTTCCCTTGCATCTCCTTGTCTTCTTGTCTGCTCTCTTGATCTCTGTTTTTATCCCAGTTTTGTTGTGCCAACTTCTTCCTCCTTATACTCTTCTGATCTTCCTCATTCCACCACCAAGTCTTCCTTTCTCCCAGCACTTTCCTAGCTGTCTCTCTCGCCACTTCTGCCATAATTGTCCATCCATCCATCCATCCACCCATCCACCCATCATCTGTAGCCGCTTATCCTGTTCTACAGGGTCACAGGCAAGCTGGAGCCTATCCCAGCTGACTATGGGCAAGAGGCGGGGTACACCCTGGACAAGTCGCCAGGTCATCGCAGGGCTGACACAGAGACAAACAACCATTCACACTCACATTCACACCTACAGTCAATTTAGAGCCACCAATTAACCTAACCTGCATGTCTTTGGACTGTGAGGGAAACCGGAGCACCCGGAGGAAACCCACGCAGACACGGGTAGAACATGCAAACACCACACAGAAAGGCCTTCGCCGGCCGCTGGGCTCAAACCCAGAACTTTCTTGCTGTGAGGCGACAGTGCTAACCACTACACCACCGTGCCGCCCCCATAGTTGTCCAATCATCTAATATCTCTTCACCCAATGTCTGTCTCACCATATCCCTAAATTCTGACTTACAATCTTCTTCCTCCTTCAACTTCCACCATTGATCTGTAGTAGGCTGAGAAGTTTTTAAAAAGGGGAAAAGAAAAAAAGAAAACACACCTTATCTCATGAAAATATTTAATTATTTACCATTCAGCCCTCAGGATTAATACAAGTTCAACTTGAAGATTCTTGAAGATGTTTCACCTCTCATCCAAAAGGCTTCTTCAGTTCTGTCTGACTAATGGGAAGTATCAGTTATTTATCCTCTCATGGATGAAAAGCAATCCTAAGGTGTTTTCATCCACGAGAGGATAAATACCTGATACTCCCTATTAGTCAGACAGAACTGAAGAAGCCTTTCAGATGAGAGGTGAAACGTCTTCAAGAATCTTCAAGCAAGTCCAGTTGCTCTCTTTTACCACCCACGGTTTACTATGACCTGGATGACTGAGAATCTTCACAGACATAAGTTCGACTTATGCAGTCTTGACTAAGGCGTTGGAGGCGTGTCTATTCTATGACCACGCCTACCCAATTTACAACTTCTCATCTGCGTGCTGGAGAGCTGCCCTTACCTCGTTGCACAAAAATTCTTTTTGACCAATAGGGTGAAAGAAATATCTTTCAAAATGCTACATAGATTTTATCCTACCAATTTTTATTTGCAGAAATTTAAAAAAGACATTGTTCTTTTTGTGGGGTAGAAAGAGAAACCCTTATTCATTTATTTTGGCTTTGCCCTTATTCAAAACTTTTGTGGAGTAAGCTTACTTGTCTTATTATCGACTCCATTCACTCAGATTTTAGTCTGAAATGGGAGAATGTCTTGTTTGGCTTTGATGATATCAGAAATCTTGTCTCTTATTTTTATTTGATTAATTTCTTAATACTATTGACAAAATATTACATTCATAAGTCTAAATTTCAGAATAAAAAAAAACTAATTTTACAGAACTTAGTATAGACATTAAACAGTATGTAACCACAATTTCTAGCAGCAATAATAAGAAGGCTGTCAAAACACAAACACTTTTTGTGCTATACTTCTTCTTTTGGCTGCTCCTGATTAGGGGTCGCCACAGTGGATCTTTCGTCTCCATTGCTCCCTGTCTTCGGCATCCTTCTCTCCCACACCTGCCACTTTCATGTCCTCTCTCACCACATCCATGTATCTCCTTTTTGGCCTTCCTCATTTTCGTTTGCCTGGCAGCTCCATCCTCAACATTCTCCTTCCAACATGCTCTGCATCTCTTCTCAGGATGTGCCCGTACCATCTCAGTCTCATCTCTCTTAGCTTCATTCCCAAGCTCTCCACACGTGCTGTCCCTCTGATGTGCTCGTTCCTTATCCTGTCCAACCTCCCATCGCAAACCTTAACATCCTCAACTCCGCCACCTCCAACTTTGCCTCCGGTCTCTTCGGTCTCCAATCCAGACATCACAGCTGGTCTCACTACTGTCTTATACATCTTACCTTTCACTTTTGCCGGGACTTTCCTATCACAAATGACTCCCGAAATCCTTCTCCAACTGCTCCAGCCTGCCTGCACTCGCTTTCTCACCTCACTATCGCAGCCCCCATTTTCCTGCACAGTTTGTGCTATACAATGTGTTTTTATGATCTGTTTTTTGTTTTTTTGTTTATTTATTTTGTAATGTACATCCCCCTGGCGTAGTTGCACCAATGCTATTGTATTGTATACTCTTTGTATACTTGATTTGGGGCAGCACGGTAGTGTAGTGGTTAGCACTGTTGCCTCATAGCAAGAAGGTTCGGGGTTCGAACCCAGTGGCCGGCGAGGGCCTTTCTGTGTGGAGTTTGCATGTTGTCTGCGTGGGTTTCCTCCACAATCCAAAGACATGCAGTTAGGTTAACGTGGGGTGGCCTTGGGCTGAGGTGCCCTTGAGCAAGGTACCTGACCCCTGACTGCTGTGAAGGACGGCCCCATGAGGACAGTTGAGGGTTATACCTGTTAAAACTGTTAATATTATAGTCAGGCTGTCTGTTGTTGCCCAAATGAGGATGGGTTCCCTTTTGAGTCTGGTTCCTCTCGAGGTTTCTTCCTCATGTCGTCTGAGGGAGTTTTTCCTTGCCACCGTTGCCACAGGCGTGCTCATTGGGGATAGATTAGGGATAAAATTAGCTCATGTTTTAAGTCGTTCAAATTCTGTAAAGCTGCTTTGCGACAATATTTATTGTTAAAAGCGCTATACAAATAAACTTGACTTGACTGCTCCCCGGGCGCTCTGGTGTGGCTGCCCACTGCTCTGAGTGTGTGCGTGTGTTCACTGCTTCAGATGGGTTAAATGCAGAGGATGAATTTCACTGTGCTTGAAGTGTGCATGTGACGAATAAAGGTTTCTTCTTTCTCGGGTGGCACGGTGGTGTAGTGGTTAGCACAGTCGCCTCACAGCAAGAAGGTTCTGGGTTCGAACCCAGCAGCCGGCGAGGGCCTTTCTGTGTGGAGTTTGCATGTTGTCTGTGTGGGTTTCCTCTGGGTGCTCCAGTTTCCCCCACAATCCAGTGGCTGCCCACTGCTCCGAGTGTGTGCGTGGGTTCACTGCTTCAGATGGGTTAAATGCAGAGGATGAATTTCACTGTGCTTGAAGTGTGCATGTGATAAATAAAGACTTCTTCTTTCTACTGTCTTATACATCTTACCTTTCACTTTTGCTGGGACTTTCCTATCACAAATGACTCCTGAAATCCTTCTCCATCTGCTCCAGCCTGCCTGCACTCACTTTCTCACCTCACTATCGCAGCCACCATTTTCCTGCACAGTTTGTGCTATACAATGTGTTTTTTGTTTTATTTATTTTGTAATGTACATCCCCCTGGCGTAGTTGCACCAATGTTGCTATTGTATTGTATATTCTTTGTATACTTGATTTGATCTAATAAAAAAAATAATAATAATGCACTTACCTCGTTGCCATGGTTTTGCAAAAACTCTACTTCCTGTTGGGAAAATGTTGTCATGGAGATCGACTTGACCCTATGGGGCGGGTTGAGGCCCCTCCTGAAATAAATAAGGAAGATAAAAACGCCTGGATTGAATAGCTGAAAACGGAAGGGAAAAGGAAAGAATAATAATTATGATTTGTTTTAAGCATAACCGTTGGTGGCAAGATCAGAAAGTGAAATCTTGGGCTGACATGCAGCAGGGAAAACTGGCTTAATGATGCAAAACAAGTCGTAATTAGTGCTTGAATGAAGACGTAAACACTGAAAATCTGTCGTGGGAGAGGCGGATCGCCTTATCTACCTCTGATTATCTCGGCAGCCTCCTGCATATGATCAGGTCTGATCAGGCTTTAAGTGCTGATGGGCTGAAGTTAGACGCATAATGCTCCAGAACAGGCCTGTGCGTCGTTCTGTGACAGAAGGCTGTGCGTTCATGTTAATGTTAAGGGTACTTACAGCATTCCGGAACATGATGTGCAAACGAAGCAGCCCACTGTGATGTCGGTGTACGTTACGCCAGGCTGGCCGCACTCGAAGCAGTGTTTGTTGGGCCCTGTTTGCGCCAGCTCCCGGACCTTGCGCGCGCAAATCTCCTGGTTGTCCCGATGCTTGCGGTTCGACATGCTCGTGCGTTCCGTTCCTTGCTCGTGCGTTCCGTTCCTTGCACGCGCGATGAGGCGCCTGTCAGCCAGAGATGTCGAGTCTGCAGCAGACAGACGTGTGAAGAGGCGCGCGCTGTTAGTCTGCTCTCAGTTCCTCCTTCGCTTTAGTCGGCTGCGTTTCTCATGTCCGCCTTCTGCGACTGCATAATCTCCCGACGGTTTATCTCAGGGATCTCACATGCACATTTCACATGCGTAGCTCTCCACTGGGCTTGTTTTCCCTCCCGCTTATTCCTGTCCATAATCACCGCGCATTAAAAACCCATGTTCGCTTTCCACCTAAAAACCTGTCCTGAGATCTTTCTCTCTCTTTCTCTCTCTCTCTGCCACGCATTCATGACCATCGTGTTACATGGTTAAAGCCCATGAGAACCCGCCCGTTCGTCCTTCCACGAAGACACGACTCTTTGTTGGAGCGGTGACAGCAATCTTTAATCTTTGAGTACAGAAAACATCGAAGTGCACAGATACTCAGGGAGAAAATTAACAGCAACAGGATGCAGCAGCTGCCAAAAACAACTGAGTAATAGAATAGAGCAGGGCGTGAAGATCTCCCCCCCCCCCTTCCATGTGCATATCTCAATGCCATCCATCCATCCGTTATTAGGGTCGCAGGCAAGCTGGATCTTATCCCAGCTGACTATGGGTGAGACACCCTGGACAATTCGCCAGGTCATCACAGGGCTGACACAGAGACAAACAACCATTCAGACACGGGGAGAACATGCAAACTCCATACAGAAAGGCCCTCGTCGGTTGCTGGGCTCGAACCCAGAACCTTCTTGCTGTGAGGAGGGCTGACACAGAGTCAAACACCATTCACACTCACACATGGTCAATTTAGAGCCACTAGTTAGTCTAACCTGCATGTCTTTGGACTGTAGGGGAAACCGGAGGAAGTCCACGGGGAGAACATGCAAACTCCACATTGGGCTCGAACCCAAGACCTTCTTGCTGTGAGGAGGGCTGACACAGAGTCAAACACCATTCACACTCACACATGGTCAATTTAGAGCCACTAGTTAGTCTAACCTGCATGTCTTTGGACTGTGAGGGAAAGCGGAGGAAATCCACAGGGAGAACATGCAAACTCCACATTGGGCTCGAACCCAAGACCTTCTTGCTGTGAGGCGGGCTGACACATAGAGACAAACACCATTCACACTCACATCTATGGTCAATTAGAGCCACTAGTTAGTCTAACCTGCATGTCTTTGGACTGTGGGGGAAAGCGGAGGAAATCCACGGGGAGAACATGCAAACTCCACATTGGGCTCGAACCCAAGACCTTCTTGCTGTGAGGCGGGCTGACACATAGAGACAAACACCATTCACACTCACACCTATGGTCAATTAGAGCCACTAGTTAGTCTAACCTGCATGTCTTTGGACTGTGAGGGAAAGCGGAGGAAATCCACAGGGAGAACATGCAAACTCCACATTGGGCTCGAACCCAAGACCTTCTTGCTATGAGGCGGGCTGACACATAGAGACAAACACCATTCACACTCACACTATGGTCAATTTAGATCCACTAGTTAGTCTAACCTGCATGTCTTTGGACTGTGGGGGAAACCGGAGGAAATCCACAGGGAGAACATGCAAACTCCACATTGGGCTCGAACCCAAGACCTTCTTGCTGTGAGGCGGGCTGACACATAGAGACAAACACCATTCACACACACCTATGGTCAATTAGAGCCACTAGTTAGTCTAACCTGCATGTCTTTGCAACTTTCACAGCAAGAAGGTAGGGGAAACCGGAGGAAATCCATGGGGAGAACGTGCAAACTCCACATTGGGCTCGAACCCAAGACCTTCTTGCTGTGAGGCGGGCTGACACATAGAGACAAACACCATTCACACTCACACTATGGTCAATTTAGAGCCACTAGTTAGTCTAACCTGCATGTCTTTGGACTGTGGGGGAAACCGGAGGAAATCCACAGGGAGAACACGCAAACTCCACATTGGGCTCGAACCCAAGACCTTCTTGCTGTGAGGCGGGCTGACACATAGAGACAAACACCATTCACACTCACACCTATGGTCAATTAGAGCCACTAGTTAGTCTAACCTGCATGTCTTTGCAACTTTCACAGCAAGAAGGTAGGGGAAACCGGAGGAAATCCATGGGGAGAACGTGCAAACTCCACATTGGGCTCGAACCCAAGACCTTCTTGCTGTGAGGCGGGCTGACACAGGGCTGACACATGGAGACAAACAATCATTCACACTCACACCTATGGTCAATTTAGAGCCACTAGTTAGTCTAACCTGCATGTCTTTTGACTGTGGGGGAAAGCGGAGGAAATCCACAGGGAGAACACGCAAACTCCACATTAGGCTTGAACCCAAGTCCTTCTTGCTGTGAGGCGACAGTGCTAACCACTACACCACCGTGCCGCCCCGTTTACAGACCAATGTAATGTTTATCATACCCCCCTTTTTAGAAGGCCATTTCGTTTTGAAAATTTTTATTTTCCCTGCCACCCAACCACATTGCTGGTGTGGATATATGAACATAATGTCTTCACACTAATGCTGAACAGCAAAGTAATAAACCCAGAATCAATCTGTTCTGCTTGTCATATAGCTCAGAAAACTGTAAAACTGCCTAATGACCACCAGATGGCGCGATTTGATTACAACTCGATTGTAAAAGTTGCACATCGTACATAAGAGATACAGGATTTACTATAGTCTAACATTCATCCATCATCTGTAGCCACTTATCCTGTCCTACAGGGTCGCAGGCAAGCTGGAGCCTATCCCAGCTGACTACGGGCGAAAGGCGGGGTACACCCTGGACAAGTCGCCAGGTCATCGCAGGGCTGACACAGAGACACAGACAACCATTCACACTCACATTCACACCTACGGTCAATTTAGAGTCACCAGTTAACCTAACCTGCATGTCTTTGGACTGTGGGGGAAACCGGAGCACCCGGAGGAAACCCACGCGGACACGGGGAGAACATGCAAACTCCGCACAGAAAGGCCCCCATCGGCCGCTGGGCTTGAACCCAGAACCTTCTTGCTGTGAGGCAACAGTGCTAACCATTACACCACCGTGCCACCTATAGTATAACATATAGTCGACTTAAGTCTGCTTAAGCACTCTATTTTTTTTTTTTAGTACAAGCTTTGTGATAGATTTTTATTTATGATTTCTACTTTATTAAATTAGTACAGAACCATTTTAGATTTCCAAACATTCGTTTTCCAGCACAAAATGAAATGTTATATGTCAGAAAAATGTTTGTATGTCACTAAAGAAACTAGCATATTACATGAGACCACTTTTTCAGACATTAACAAAAACATACTGAAGGCTCCTGGGTTTTGCATTCAAAAAATACGAAGCAAGTGAGACAGTCAAAGTCTCCAGAAGAACTGTGGGTGGTTCTGCAAAGATGATCAGTAAAACTTAGTAGATAGTTTCCTTATAAAACTGCACAAATTGTACCCGAGAGGTTTTTTTTTTAAGTAAAGGGTTGTCACACCAAATATTGACTTTGTTTCTATTATTACTGTTTATACAACCCCAAATCAGAAAAAGTTGGGACAGTATGGAAAATGCAAATTAAAAAAAAGAAAGCAATGATTTCTCAATTTACTTTGACTTGTATTTTGTTGTAGACAGGATGAACCCAAGATATTTCGTGTTTTGTCTGGTCAACTTTGTTTTCATCTCATCTCATTATCTCTAGCCACTTTATCCTGTTCTACAGGGTCGCAGGCAAGCTGGAGCCCAGCTGACTATGGGTGAAAGGCGGGGTACACCCTGGACAAGTCGCCAGGTCATCACAGGGCTGACACATAGACACAGACAACCATTCACACTCACATTCACACCTACGGTCAATTTAGAGTCACCAGTTAACCTAACCTGCATGTCTTTGGACTGTGGGGGAAACCGGAGCACCCGGAGGAAACCCACGCGGACACGGGGAGAACATGCAAACTCCACACAGAAAGGCCCTCGTCGGCCCCGGGGCTCAAACCCGGACCTTCTTGCTGTGAGACAACAGCGCTAACCATTACACCACCGTGCCGCCCAACTTCGTTTTATTTGTTAATATACAAGGTGTTTCAAAAAATTTGAGATCATTTCACAATGTAATAACTTTGCCAATTCTCATTTAATTGACCTCAAATTTTAACAGTGGAAACTAATGTGTGGAAACAGGTCAAACTTTTATGTTTAATGTTTTTTGCTTTTATCTTTTTAGGTATAGAAATGTCATTCACTGGAAAAGAAAAGGCGTTTTGTGTGTTAGAGTACGCTCAAACACAGTCGAACAAGACTATGCAGCGTGCATTTATGAGAGAATTCTCTAAAAATGCACCAACTGCAATGCAGATTTGGACACGGCACAAAAAGTTCAAAGAGGAAGGCTGTCTGTCTGTCTGTGTCTCAGGCGGCACACATATTGAAAATTTGTGAAATCGTTCATGGAGTCCACATACCTTTGAATTTCTCATTCAAATTTAGAGTCACCCTGTACATCCATTCCTGCATTTCAGGCCTACAACACATTCCATAATACAGTGGTGCTTGAAAGTTTGTGAACCCTTTAGAATTTTCTATATTTCTGCATAAATATGACCTAAAACATCATCAGATTTTCACACAAGTCCTAAAAGTAGATAAAGAGAACCCAGTTAAACAAATGAGACAAAAATATTATACTTGGTCATTTATTTATTGAGGAAAATGATCCAATATTACATATCTGTGAGTGGCAAAAGTATTGCTTTTAAAACCTTTGCTTTCAGTATCTGGTGTGACCGACCCCCTTGTGCAGCAATAACTGCAACTAAATGTTTCCAGTAACTGTTGATCAGTCCTACACACCGGCATGGAGGAATTTTAGCCCATTCCTCCGTACAGAACAGCTTCAACTCTGGGATGTTGATGGGTTTCCTCACATGAACTGCTCGCTTCAGGTCCTTCCACAACATTTCGATTGGATTAAGGTCAGGACTTTGACTTGGCCATTCCAAAACATTAACTTTATTCTTCTTTAACCATTCTTTGGTAGAACGACTTGTGTGCTTAGGGTCGTTGTCTTGCTGCATGACCCACCATCTCTTGAGATTCAGTTCATGGACAGATGTCCTGACATTTTTCCTTTAGAATTCGCTGGTATAATTCAGAATTCATTGTTCCATCAATGATGGCAAGCTGTCCTGGCCCAGATGCAGCAAAACAGGCCCAAACCATGATACTACCACCACCATGTTTCACAGATGGGATAAGGTTCTTATGCTAGAATGTAGTGTTTTCCTTTCTCCAAACATAACGCTTCTCATTTCAACCAAAAAGGTCTATTTTTGTCTCATCCATCGACAAAACATTTTTCCAGTAGCCAGATGAGCAGCAATGTTCTCTTTGGAGAGCAGTGGCTTTCTTCTTGCAACCCTGCCATGCACACCATTGTTGCTCAGTGTTCTCCTGATGGTGGACTCATGAACATTAACATTAGCCAATGTGAGAGAGGCCTTCAGTTACTTAGAAGTTACCCTGGGGTCCTTCGTGACCTCGCCAACTATTACACACCTTGCTCTTGGAGTGATCTTTGTGGGTCAACCACTCCTGGGGAGGGTAACAATGGTCTTGAATTTCCTCCATTTGTACACAATCTGTCTGACTGTGGATTGGTGGAGTCCAAACTCTTTAGAGATGGTTTTGTAAGCTTTTCCAGCCTGATGAGTATCAACAACGCTTTTCCTGAGGTCCTCAGAAATCTCCTTTGTTCATGCCATGATACACTTCCACAAACATGTGATGTGAAGATCAGACTTTGATAGATCCCTGTTCTTTAAATAAAACAGGGTGCCCACTCACACCTGATTGTCATCCCATTGATTGAAAACACTTGACTCTAATTTCACCTTCAAATTAACTGCTAATCCTCGAGGTTCACATACTTTTGCCACTCATAGATATGTAATATTGGATCATTTTCCTCAATAAATAAATGACCAAGTATAATATTTTAGTCTCATTTGTTTAACTGGGTTCTCTTTATCTACTTTTAGGACTTGTGTGAAAATCTGATGATGTTTTAGGTCATATTTATGCAGAAATATAGAAAATTCTAAAGGGTTCACAAACTTTCAAGCAACACTGTAAGTCACATAATTAGTTGATTAAGATCCACCTGTGTGCAATCAAAGTGTCACATGATCTGTCACATGATGTCTGTATAAATCAACTTGTTCTGGAAGGACCCTGACTCTGCTACACTACTAAGCAAGCAACATGAAAACGAAGGAGCCTCCAAACAGGTCAGAGACAAAATTGTGGAGAAGTATAGATCAGGGCTGGGTCATAAAAAATATCCCAAACTTTGAATATCCCAGGGAGCACCATTAAATCCATTATAGCAAAATGGAAAGAATATGGCACCACTACAAACCTGACAAGAGAAGGCCGTCCACCAAAAGTCACAGACCGGGCAAGGAGGGCATTAATCAGAGATGCAACAAAGACACCAACAATAACACTGAAGGAGCTGCAAAGATCCACTGTGAAGATGGGAGTATCTGTCCATAGGACCACTTTAAGCCATACACTCCACAGATACCCCTTTTCCACCAAATCAGTTCCAGGGCTGGTTCGGAGCCAGTGCTGGTGCTGATTCACAACTCGTTCAACTTGCAAGCCAGCTGAGAACCAGTTTGCTTTTCCATAGCTCGCGGTGCTAAAGGAAGCCATGTCATTATGTCGCTGTATACGTCAGTTACCTCGCTGTATACGTCATTACGTCGCTGTATACGTCAGTTACGTCGCTACGTTTGCATAAACCTTGGCGCGAATATCGAAGCAAAAACAACACGGAAGAAGCAGCAGCAGCAACAACAATAATAATAATGGATGACTTCACGTTTGTACAGCTGCTGCTTCTCGTCGCTTAAAAATGGCGACCTTTCGCGGTCTTGTTATTGTTGTTGGTCTTAACAACTCTCCCCCCCGCTGACATAAGCGGTTCTTTCCTCTGGCCCAGCAGAGAGTTGGTGCTAGCCTGGAACCGGTTTTTCTGGCCCCAGAGCCAGTTCTTTGTCAGTGGAAACAGAAAACCCGGTTCCAGACTAAGCACTGGCCCCGAACCAGCCCTGGAACTGCTTTGGTGGAAAAGGGGCAAGAGTGGGCCTTTATGGAAGAGTGGCTAGAAAAAAAAAGTCATTGTTTAAAAAAATCACGTTTGGAGTTTGCCCAACAGCATGTAGCAGACTCCCCAAACACACGGAAGAAGATTCTCTGGTCAAATGAGACTAAAATTGAACTTTTTGGCCATCATGGGAAATGCCATGTGTGGCGCAAACCCAACACCCTGAGAACACCATTCCTACAGTGAAGCATGGTGGTGGCAGCATCATGCTGTGGGGATGTTTTTCATCTGCAGGGACAGGAAAGCTGGTCAGGACTGAAGGGAAGATAGATGGCACTAAATACAGGGCAATTCTGGAGGAAAACCTGTTTGAGTCAGCCAGAGGTTTGATACTGGGATGAAGGTTCACAGTCTAGCAGGACAATGACCCTAAACATACTGCTAAAGCTACACTAGCGTGGTTTAAAGGGAAAAATTTAAATGTCTTGGAATGCCCTAATCAAAGCCCAGACCTCAATCCAATTGAGAATCTGTGGCATAACTTGAAGATTGCTGTACACCAATGCAACCCATCTAACTTTAAAAAAAAAAAACCTTTATTTGTCACATGCACACTTCAAGCACAGTGAAATTCATCCTCTGCATTTAACCCATCTGAAGCAGTGAACACACGCACTCAGAGCAGTGGGCAGCCACACCAGAGTGCCTGGGGAGCAGTCAGGGGTCAGGTACCTTGCTCAAGGGCACCTCAGCCCAAGGCCGCCCCACGTCAACCTAACGAAAGAGTTGGAGCAGTTTTGCCTTGAGGAATGGGCAAAAATCCCAGTGGCTAGATGTGCTAAGCTAATAGAGACATACCCCAAGAGACTTGCAGCTGTAATTCTTGCAAAAAGTGGCTCTACAAAGTATTGACTTTTTTTAATTGGGGGGTGAATACTTATGCACACTCCAGATTTCTGTTTTTTCATCTTAATTATGGTTTGTGTCACAATAAAAAAAAACAACAATGTGCACCTTTAAAGTGGTAGGGATGTTGTGTAAATCAAAATGGTGCTAACCCCTCCAAAATCCATTTTAATTCCAGCTTGTAATACAACAAAACAGGACAAACACCAAGGGGGATGAATACTTTTGCAAGGCACTGTATATTAATTGTGTCTAGAAACGCCGTCGCCTTCTCTGGGCTCAGAGGCACCTGGGATGGACCATCACACAGTGGAAATGTGTATTGGGTGTTACTTTTTTTTGAAGAAATGGACACAGTGTGCTCTGGACCGAAGACGAAAAGGACCGTCCAGACTGTTTTCAGCAAGAAGTCCAAAAACCAGGGTCTGTCATGGTATGGGGTTGTGTCAGTGCCCTTGGCAAAGGTAATTTATGCTTCTGTGATGGCAGCATTAATGCAGAAAAGTACATTGAGATTTTTGAGGAACATATGCTGCCTTCAAGACGACATCTTTTCCAGAGATATTCAACAAGATAATGCAAAGCCACATTCTGCACACATTACAAAGGCATGCCTGTGGAAGAAGAGGGTGCCTGTCCCCAATACAGAATGTGTGGCAAATTCTGAAACCAGGGCGGCGAGGGCCTTTCTGTGCGGAGTTTGCATGTTCTCCCCGTGTCCGCGTGGGTTTCCTCCGGGTGCTCCGGTTTCCCCCACAGTCCAAAGACATGCAGGTTAGGTTAACTGTTGACTCTAAATTGACCGTAGGTGTGAATGTGAGTGTGAATGGTTGTCTGTGTCTATGTGTCAGCCCTGTGATGACCTGGCGACTTGTCCAGGGTGTACCCCGCCTTTCGCCCGTAGTCAGCTGGGATAGGCTCCAGCTTGCCTGCGACCCTGTAGAACAGGATAAAGCGGCTAGAGATAATGAATGAATGAATGAATTGTTTTCAGTTTTAATTTCAACATACTGTCCCACCTTTTTCTGATTTGGGGCTGTAATATCCAGCAAATAACAGAAGGAGAACCACATAAAACGTAATGCGTTTACATTTGTACAAGTTTTTACATGCTTCATCTCTGTGCCACTGCAGCTACTCTGTAATCTCAGGTGCATGGTATCAGGTGGAGCACAACAGGTTTAACCAGTCTGCCTATGCGGCACACACAGATGTTAGCCAACCTGTCTCAACAGTTCAAGAGATTATATCCACCTGCAGTCTATGCCAAAGCGATTTATAATGGATAAATATTGTTTCTGAATAGGGATACTTCCAGATAGTATACAGAGCCTGCTTACCAGGTTATTAGGTAGCCTACACTTACCTTCTGTCTATACTGTCTGGCTCTTTCATCAGGTAGCTCAACCTACTATATAGATGAACTTTGTTACTTGTTGTAATTACTGAAGCCCATTTGATGCTATATGCAATCATCAGACCCATCTGCTACATCCATCAGCGAAAAGAGGCCACCACAGGACCACATATTTGGGTCGTGGTCATCAACATGATGACAGTGGCACAGAAAGTAGCATTGCTGCCTCACAGGTTTACAGTCCCAGATTGGATCCTGCTCTTGGGTTACTGTCTGTGCAGAGCCTCTGCACATACAGTATTGTGCCCTTGGTTTCCTCCCACCTCCCACCTGTGTGTGTGTGTGTGTGTGGTGCCCTGTCCTGTCAACAAGAACAAGTCATTATTTATCACACGTACACTCTAGCACAGACTGAAGCACAGTGAAACGTCTCCTCTGCATTTAACCCATCTGAAGCAGTGAACACACACATGCACACACAAGTGAGCAATGAGCAGCTATGCTACAGCACCTGGAGAGCAGTTGGGGGTTGGGTGCCTTGCTCAAGGCCCAATCTTCAGGCCATCAAATCAAAAATCAAAGTCCTTCCCACGCCATGTGGCACATGGCATTTCCGTAGCCCTCGGCTTCTCACATAGCTAGGGTTACAGCGGGGGACTAGTCCTCTGGTAACCGTGAGAGTTTGACTCCCCACTCACATCTGTATTGCAGCATGCCTTGCCAGACGGTACCATTTTTATGATGGTCTTTAGTATGACCCAACCATGAGTAGAACTCACAATCTCCCAATCGAGAGGAAGACATGCTAACCACTAGGCCAACTCACGGTATCTTCAGGCCATGGCTGCCCCTAACCACATATCCTTTGGACTATGGAGGAAACCCACACAGATACAGGGAGAACATGCAAAATCCACACAGAAAGGCCCCCATCAGCCACTGGGCTCGAACCCAGAACCTTTTGGCTGTGACCATGCTAACCACTACACCATTGTGCTGTCCATGATGGAACCTTTCCTGGCATCCACTGCCATGGAAAGTGATTGAGTGATCATGAGCATGGTACAGTGGTGCTTGAAAGTTTGTGAACCCTTTAGAATTTTCTATATTTCTGCATAAATATGATCTAAAACATCATCAGATTTTCACACAAGTCCTAAAAGTAGACAAAGAGAACCCAGTTAAACAAATGAGACAAAAATATTATATTTGGTCATTTATTTATTGAGGAAAATGATCCAATATTATATATCTGTGAGTGGCAAAAGTATGTGAACCTCGAGGATTAACAGTTAATTTGAAGGTGAAATTAGAGTCAGGTGTTTTCAATCAGTGGGATGACAATCAGGTGTGAGTGGGCACCCTGTTTTATTTAAAGAACATGAACATTAAAAAACAGGGATCTATCAAAGTCAGATCTTGACAACACGTTTGTGGAAGTGTATCATGGCATCAACAAAGGAGATTTCTGAGGACCTCAGGAAAAGCGTTGTTGATGCTCATCAGGCTGGAAAAGGTGTTTGGAGAAAGGAAAACACTGCATTCCAGCATAAGAACCTTATCTCATCTGTGAAACATGGTGGTGGGTATCATGGTTTGGGCCTGTTTTGCTGCATCTTGGCCAGGACAGCTTGCCATCATTGATGGAACAATGAATTCTGAATTCATCTCATCTCATTATCTCTAGCCGCTTTATCCTGTTCTACAGGGTCGCAGGCAAGCTGGAGCCTATCTCAGCTGACTACGGGCGAAAGGCAAGTTGCCAGGTCATCACAGGGCTGACACATAGACACCCATTCACACTCACATTCACACCTACGGTCAATTTAGAGTCACCAGTTAACCTAACCTGCATGTCTTTGGACTGTGGGGGAAACCGGAGCACCCGGAGGAAACTCATGCGGACACAGGGAGAACATGCAAACTCTGCACAGAAAGGCCCTCGCCAGCCGCTGGGCTTGAACCCAGAACCTTCTTGCTGTGAGGCGACAGCACTAACCATTACACCACCGTGCCGCCCCTGAATTATACCAGCGAATTCTAAAGGAAAATGTCAGGACATCTGTCCATGAACTGAATCTCAAGAGAAGGTGGGTCATGCAGCAAGACAACGACCCTAAGCACACAAGTCGTTCTACCAAAGAATGGCTAAAGAAGAATAAAGTTAATATTTTGGAATGGCCAAGTCAAAGTCCTGACCTTAATCCAATCGAAATGTTGTGGAAGGACCTGAAGCAAGCAGTTCATGTGAGGAAACCCACCAACATCCCAGTTGAATCTGTTCTGTACGGAGGAATGGGCTAAAATTCCTCCAAGCCAGTATGCAGGACTGATCAACAGTTACCGCAAACGTTTAGTTGCAGTTATTGCTGCACAAGGGGGTCACACCAGATACTGAAAGCAAAGGTTCATATACTTTTGCCACTCACTGGATCATTTTGTTTAACCGGCTTCTCTTTAGGGTGGCACGGTGGTGTAGTGGTTAGCGCTGTCGCCTCACAGAAAGAAGGTCCAGGTTCGAGCCCCGTGGCTGGCGAGGGCCTTTCTGTGCGGAGTTTGCATGTTCTCCCCGTGGGTTTCCTCCGGGTGCTCCGGTTTCCCCCACAGTCCAAAGACATGCAGGTTAGGTTAACTGGTGACTCTAAATTGACCGTAGGTGTGAATGTGAGTGTGAATGGTTGTTTGTGTCTATGTGTCAGTCCTGTGATGACCTGGCGACTTGTCCAGGGTGAACCCCGCCTTTCGCCCGTAGTCAGCTGGGATAGGCTCCAGCTTGCCTGCGACCCTGTAGAACAGGATAAAGCGGCTAGAGATAATGAGATGAGATGAATTCAGAATTCATTGTTCCATCAATGATGGCAAGCTGTCCTGGCCAAGATGCAGCAAAACAGGCCCAAACCATGATACCCACCACCATGTTTCACAGATGAGATAAGGTTCTTATGCTGGAATGCAGTGTTTTCCTTTCTCGAATCACCTTTTCCAGCCTGATGAGCATCAACAACGCTTTTCCTGAGGTCCTCAGAAATCTCCTTTGTTGATGCCATGATACAATTCCACAAACGTGTTGTCAAGATCGGACTTTGATAGATCCCTGTTTTTTCATGTTCTTTAAATAAAACACGGTGCCCACTCACACCTGATTGTCATCCCACTGATTGAAAACACCTGACTCTAATCTCATCTCATTATCTCTAGCCGCTTTATCCTTCTACAGGGTCGCAGGCAAGCTGGAGCCTATCCCAGCTGACTACGGGTGAAAGGCGGGGTACACCCTGGACAAGTCGCCAGGTCATCACAGGGCTGACACATAGACACAGACAACCATTCACACCTACGGTCAATTTAGAGTCACCAGTTAACCTAACCTGCATGTCTTTGGACTGTGGGGGAAACCGGAGCACCCGGAGGAAACCCACGCGGACACGGGGAGAACATGCAAACTCCACACAGAAAGGCCCTCGCCGGCCACGGGGCTCGAACCTGGACCTTCTTGCTGTGAGGTGACAGCGCTAACTACTACACCACCGTGCCGCCCCTGACTCTAATTTCACCTTCAAATTAACTGCTAATCCTCGAGGTTCACATACTTTTGCCACTCACAGATATGTAATATTGGATCATTTTCCTCAATAAATAAATGACCAAGTATAATATTTTTATCTCATTTGTTTAACTGGGTTCTCTTTATCTACTTTTAGGACTTGTGTGAAAATCTGATGATGTTTTAGGTCATATTTATGCAGAAATATAGAAAATTCTAAAGGGTTCACAAACTTTCAAGCACCACTGTGCTGTATGTGATGAACGTTAGTATGATAGTGCAGCTACAGCTCTCTTTGCCACAGTTGAAATAATACGAATAATGATGATGATGCGTTATAAACTAAAGGCTCAGACAGCAATAATCGAGGAGTTTAAATGATGGTAGTTAAACGCTCACAGCAGAAGGAGCGCGTGAAACCCGGAAGCGGAGCGCGTGGTGGGGGGCGGACCAACCAACAAACGACCGACCGACCGAGAGAGAGAAAGAAAGAGAACAGTGTCTGCTGTAAAGACCCTAATTATTCCCTGAGGAGCTGTTATTATTATTATTATTATTATTAATATTATTTACCAGATATGCTTAAAAGATTAACGCGTTTAATGCGCACGCGTACAATTAATCTATAGTCGGAACCGTCGCGCGCAATGGAGCGGAAGATCACGCGCGTTGCCTAGGAAAACGCAACGAAAACTCGCCTGACGACTTGCACTTGGCGTTTCTTTCTTTCTTTCTTTCTTTCTTTCTTTCTATTTATACGCCAGTGGTATTTTCCTAAATGTATACGCTATACTTCGTGTTTATTTCGTACGTATGGATAGCAAGGCTACCAAAATAATAATAATAATAATAATAGTTTTCTTGCTAATTATGACTTTTTCCAAACGAGCTGCTGCTGCTGTGTGACTAATCCCCAGAGCTCAGAATGAACACGACATTTGTGGATACAGTTCAGTAGGACTGCTTGGGCTGAGACTCATCACGACAAGCAGAAAGGGACGGCTGCAGTGAGCTCAGGCTTGTACAGCTCATGACACAAGGAGTACAGATATTGTTTTTTGCAAATTGCATGTTTCTGCTGGCAAAATGACTGTGAAGATGGATTTCGAAGAGTGTTTAAAGGACTCCCCGAAGTTCAGGTAAGCCATTAATTTAAAGCATGTTTCATCTGTTGCACAAAGTGTCCTGTTCTTCTACTTCATGGTTAATCTTTAATGCAGATATTCCTACACTCTAAAAAGTAAAGGTGCTTCAGTGGTTCTTCAAATCTCTGGATGGTTCCATGGAGAGTCAAAAAACTCTGTGATGAACCATTACATTATGCGAAAGGTTCTTCACATTTGGAAATGGTTCTTCAGAGCCTGGCATTCTCTTCTCTTACCATTTGCTGGTCAATGCACATAGGCTATGTTTACACAAATCTGTCTTCACTGCTCAAACAAATGGTTTAAATGGTTCTTTAAAGAACTGTTGCATGAACGGTTCTTCTATGGCATCGCCCTGAAGAACCGGTACTGGCCCCATTATTTTTTAGAGTGTGCTTGTCAGAGGCCTTATCATAATACATTTTATCTTTGGACCGCAAAACGTGTTGAAAGTTGCTGGGGCTGTTTGTCATAAAAATAAAATTGAGATTACAGTGGAGTGGAGTGGAGTGGAGTGGAGTGGAGTGGAGGAACATAAACATTAAGTTGCCCACCAGACGTCCAGGCGCTGGAAAGAGTGGGTTTGGTTTGAGGAATGAATGGGATGAAGGGGATTGTAAACTCATGAATTGAGTCAGCACTAATTACAAGAAAGAGGATCTTGTCCTTTTTTATTATTATTGGAAAAGTGTGCACGGCATTTTGTGAACTAAAAGTTTGGCCAAGCATTCCTTTTTCTGAAATGGATGGAGCAAAACCGAGGCTAAACTTTCTCATCCCTGCTTAGTCAAATTATAGGTTGAGTCGAGCCAAAGAGAGAATGATTTTGGAAAGATCTAATACTAGGTTGTAGTTGATGTGTTGGGTGTGGCTGTATTGCACAAAAGTGATGGTGACATTACTCCCACCAGTTGTTCTTTCTTTCTTGCTTGCTTGCTTTGATCGTTATCTGCAGGACAGTCGACTTTGTTCAAGTACCTAAATTCTCTTCAAGTGACCCACACGCTTGCTTCATTTTTTCCTTTTTGGCTGGTGGACTTGCACATCGGAAAGTGTGAGTGTACAGTCCCGGGGATGCATGTAGTAGTTAGAAATAGAAAAAGGGTGATGTAGGTTATAGAACTAGGCCACAATCGGGCACAAATACAGAAATTCTCTCTCTTTTTTCCATGTTTAATTTCTTATCTCTCTGCATTCTTCTCTCTATGGATATAAGTATCTTGCTTTCTTTGCTTCATGCCAAAGAACCACCTACTGTAGACATTTGCAGCGTACGTACTGTGCATACATGCTGTCACAGCCACTTTAGATTGATAAGAAAATGTGATGGTGATTAAGAAAAGCCTCAGACATAAACGTAATCCAAGCTGACTTAACTATAAAGTGCTGCCTCCCGTTGCTAGGCAATGCCAGTGTGGGGGATGGGAGCGACAGGAAATTAAGCGATACCAACATGATAAACATGAGACAGGAAGTGTGTTTTCAGGGGTGGATCTCTACGGAAACATCAAGTCACTCTCAAGCACACTGGTGCATGTCAAAACAAGAAGCTAATTCAATTAAACACAGCATAGTCAATAATTGTTTTTATTGCACGGCCAGAGCTATCGTCACAAATGTGTATGTTAGGATATTTATTTAAGCTTGCTATTATCTTGTTTCCCTTTCCCTTCATTTTTTTTTCTGCCTAAAACCTATAGGGCCGTACTTTTGGAAAGAAAACATGGCTAGTTGTCTTCTCTCTTGTTTTGCTCTTTGCTTGTTTGTCTGCATGAAAGTGCTAACGGAAGCCACAGGGTCTGAACGCTGTACGCTCAAAAACTCATGCGCAATTTAGATGATGGGAGATACTGTTTTTTTTTTCTTTTTCTTTCTTTCTTTCTCTGGGTCCAGGTTCAACCGTCACTTATTTATTTATAAATAAAGGTGCTGAACTGTGTGTGTGGTTGTTTTCTGTCATCAGGGCAGACATTGAGGCAGTGGAGGGGGATGTGAATGAGCTGGAGACACGTCTTGAAAAGGTGAGGTGGAGACACAGAGCAAGTCTGAGTGACACTGTGAAATAGGACTGATGAGCATCAAATTGTAAAAGAACAAGAGTCAACTTAATGAATTAGTGCTCCCATTGTCAAATTGCTCTTTTAAAGAGAAGTGTCATTCTTCCCCTTGTTCTTCTCCAGCAGCTCCCATTGGCAGAGTTTAGCGAAGAGATAGTATTCAAACAGTATTTACATGAACTGAAAGAGGAATTACTAATTCAATGGCTGTTAACCAACCCTTATCCAATTCCTCATTAAGATTCTGGTGAAAGTTCTGAGTAAGGATACACTGACTTTCTGAACATACATGTTTGGAATATGAGTATTGTTGGTATGGTCTGTCTATCAGATAGCGGCTGTTTTTTAAAGGAACAGTCCACCGTACTTCCATAATGAAATATGCTCTTATCTGAATTGAGACGAGCTGCTCCGTACCTCTCCGAGCTTTGCGCGACCTAGCCAGTCAGTCAGACGCGCTGTCACTCCTGTTAGCAATGTAGCTAGGCTCAGCATGGCCAATGGTATTTTTTGGGGCTGTAGTTAGATGCGACCAAACTCTTCCGCGTTTTTCCTGTTTACATAGGTTTATATGACCAGTGATATGAAACAAGTTCAGTTACACAAATTGAAACGTAGCGATTTTCTATGCTATGGAAAGTCCGCACTATAATGACAGGCGTACTAACACCTTCTGCGCGCTTTGGCAGCACATTGATATCTGAGCTCCGTATCAATGCGCTGTCGAAGCGCGCAGAAGGTGTTAGTACGCCTGTCATTATAGTGCAGACTTTCCATAGCATAGAAAATCGCTACGTTTCAATTTGTGTAACTGAACTTGTTTCATGTCACTGGTCATATAAACCTATGTAAACAGGAAAAACGCGGAAGAGTTTGGTCCCATCTAACTACAGCCCCAAAAAATACCATTGGCCATGCTGAGCCTAGCTACATTGCTAACAGGAGTGACAGCGCATCTGACTGACTGGGAGGTCGCACAAAGCTCGGAGAGGTACGGATCAGCTCGTCTCAATTCAGATAAGAGCATATTTCATTATGGAAGTACGGTGGACTGTTCCTTTAAGATGTGTGTCGGTGTCCCCATGCATCTGTTTGTGGTTGTGTATGTGCCGATGTGAGCTCATCTGTTAGTGACCCCATTTAGAACTGCTTGTTATTTAAGCACATCAGGATTATACCTAGATAGTGATTATTCACATGGGGGATTTACACTTCTAAGATGCATTTAAGACCAATCACTCAAAACTTCAAGGGTTTGTGAGTTGTCTTTCAGCCAAATCTTATGCAACTGTAAAGGCATCTGTCTCTCTAATCCACTTTCAACAAACAAAACCCCTCCCTTGACATTACTTCATAACACATGTGGTTCATTAGTGCAGAGATGGATACTATAAAGAAATTAGAAATGTTATGCTTCATTTTTATCTTTTGATCTTTTTTTGATAAGTCAACTAAAAATGAGGAACAGGAAATTGATCAAGTGTAATGAGATGATTTCATATTTAATTTACATACAGTGCCTCCAGAAAGTATTAACCCCCAGTGATGATTTCTCTTTTTCTTGTATTGCAACATCAAATTTAAATATATTAGAATGGGATATCTTTTTGCTCATTTTAAGATGATGCTCCTCAGAATCATTCATTTATTCATTCATTTTCGATGTCGCTTATCCACTGCGGGTCATGGGTGGGCTGTTGACAGTCCCACTTGACATTGGATGAGAGGCAGGGTACACCCTGGGCAGGTCACCAATCTATTGCGGAGCCAACACAGAGAGACAGCTATACACCCTCACGTTCACATGTATGGGCAATTTGGAGTAGCCAGTTGACCTAATCCACATGTCTTTGGACTGTGGGAGGAAACCCAACCAAGCACAAGGAACACATGCAAACTCCACACAGAAAGGCCCCAGTCGGACACGAGGTTTAAACCCAGAACCTGCTTGCTCTGAGTTGACGGTGACAGCCACTGCACTGCCATGCTCCTTAGAATTCCATCCATTCATTATCTGTTCCGCTTATCCATCAGGGTCATGGGTGAGCTGGAGCCAATCCCAGCTGACTTAGGGCAAGAGGCAGAGTACACCCTGGACAGGTCTCTAATCAATCACAAGGCTAACACAGAGATGAACAAACCTATAGGTAACTTAGATAAACCAGTTGACCTAATTCGCATGTCGTTGGACTGAGAGGTCTGATTATCTAAAATTGCAGATCAGACTAGTCCTGCTGTCATTAAGGAACTGCCTGTGAAGCTTCAAGATGAAGCAGCTGGGAGGGGGAAAATAGAAAAGGTGATTCACACATCACAAACTTTCTTAGGAGCACTGTGAAATCCATTATAACAAAAGTGGGGGAGGGGAATATGGAACATTTCAGATCAGGCCTTCTCACTACCAAGAGCAGGCCAAAAGGAGTGCTTGGGCAAGAAGGGCAATTGTCAGAGAAGTGTCCAAGAACAACAATAGGAAGCATGTACACTCGAGCACAGACTTAAAGGGCATATCTTGGGTAAATTCAGGAGCAAGATCAATGTAATTCTATTTTATATTAAACTTTGGTCAAATATCTGTCACATTTTGTGCAATTTTTTTATCTTGCACAATACCAGAAAAATTCAGTTGAAATCGAGCCATTTGAGGCGAATTGGTCCGCCTCTGAAAAAACTTGGCATTTGGATTTCCCGGGAAACATTGATTTTCGTGACGTCGCGTGCAGGACGCCTCCCTCTGAATCCTACGTCAGCGCTGGTTTGTTTATGAGAAAACGACCAGGTGGTTTTATGCAAATTTCTTCAACGTTATCATGTAATTATTAAAATGGTTAACAGATGTATCGTAGGAGGGTGTAGCAACACCAATCTTGATGGGATTAGTGCTCATCGTTTTCCAAAAGACCGGACAATGAGAGAGAAATGGGAGCGCTTGGTCTACACAGGCTGTGCACTGAAACCATGCAAAGCTCTCGCAGCCTGCTGGCGCTTCCGCAGGTGACGTCACGAATCTGGTTCCAGACTCCCTTGGGATTTTTCCAGACACGTTTTTTTTTTAAATTTTTTTCTGCTGTAGACAGATGGCCTTGTGCAAAATTACCCTTCTGGATGAGTGCGTCAAAGGACATGCTTTCATATTAAACAAAAACGAAATTGGTCCAGGATATGCACTTTAAGCACAGTGAAATTCCTCCTCTGCATTTAACCCATCTGAAGCAGTGAGCAGACAATTGCGCAATTAGTGCACACACATACCCAGAGCAGTGAGCAGCTATGCTACAGGGCCCGGGCAGTAGTTGGGGGTTAAGGGCCCCATACACGTTCAAAAAAGTCGTCAAACTTTTGTATCAAAATTTTGATATCAAAATTTTGATACAAAATTTTGATGTAAAATGTCCACACACGATTCAATGTTTTTTCTATCAAAAATTCAGTATTGTCAAAAACTTTGACATGGACGCAGCAGTGGCCGTAGCACTTGTGTTCGCTTTGGACAATGAACCGCCTCGGCATCGACGGAAATGGTCGAAAGACTGGTTTTTGAAACGGCGAACGTACGGTCACGTCACCCTCCTCAGAGAACTTCGTCTCAAAGAACCAGAGGACTTCTGTAATTTCCTTAGGATGGATGCCCCATCCTTCGATGAATTATTGGACCTTGTCAAGCCATTGATATTGAAAGAAGACACTGTGATGCGTTCATCTATACCACCAAGTGAACGCTTGTCCATCAAGCCCCCCACACACGCATCAATAATTTGACGACTCTTCAAAAAATATCAAAGTGATTTGATATGTCAAAATTTGGGTTCAAAATTTTGACATCAAATTTTTGACATCAAAACACCCTACACACGATCAAACTTTGTATCAAAATTTTGCTACAAAATTTTGATGACTTTTTTGAACGTGTATGGGGCCCTTTAGGTGTCTTGCTCAAGGGCACTTCAGCCCATGGTTGCCCCATGTTAACCTAACCCTTGGACTGTGGGAGACAGCGGAAACCCAAGCAGACACAAGGAGAACATGCAAACTCCACACAGAAAGGCCCCCATCGGCCACTGGGCTGGAACCCAGAACCTTCTTGCTGTGAGGCGCCAGTGCTAACCACTACATCACCTTGCCACTCAACAGTCCAGCTGCAACACTGATGGGGTTACAGAACTGAGAAAGGCCATGATAGAAAATCTGCGAGCTTTTGGTAAAAAGATTAAAGTTTGGTCAAAAGCCAAAGCATAATGTTTGATGCAAACCAAATACAGCCCAACATGCAGGTAACCATTCCTACAATCAAGCACATTAGTGGTAGCATCAATCACTCAGGTTGTCTCTCAGCAGGAGGAACACTGGTAGCTATGATTACCTGCAAGTGAGTCATTGTTGTGCTGATATTCAGTACAACAACACTGTGATTATTGCTTTAATGCAACAGTTCTATAAGCAATGAAATATTGTGTAACTAACATTTCAGACACTATATGGTCAAATATTTTGTTTATTTTTGCTCAGATAATGAAAATAATTCTCAAAAAAGCCACAGCAGGATAAAACATTGCGTGCTGCCATGCCAACACACAAAGTGACTGACATCCCATAGTCAGTGTCATAATGGTTTCAGTGTAAAGAATTCTCTAGAACTGGAATTTTACGGCGTGAACACAGACAAGTTGAGTGACGTGAACAGTGAAACATACCAGTGGTGTCATACAAAAATCAGCAAGCTTGGAATGCCGCTTGTCCAATCAGATTATTGTATTTTTTATTTAAATTTTTATTTTTATATCTTCTTTATTGTTCAGAAAGTAAAGTAATCAATCAATCAAAATTAGTGGACCAGACCTAACTGTTGTATAATTATTATTTAAGCAGTTTTTGATATTTATTTTTTTATTTATTTATGAAATTTTAAATAATTCTGATGACAACTAAATACAAAACTGCAAAAAAAGAGAAGTAATCGTGGGGGTGAAATACTTTCTAAATGCACTGTAAATGGAATACGTCCATTAGATTTCACTGTGGTTAACTGAAAACACACATGAATAGAAAATCTAACAGGGTTTATGTTTGCGTGCGCACAGTTGGTGAAGCAGTGTAATGCCATGTTGGAAGCAGGCCGAACATATTGCCAGAGCAGTAAAAGCTTTGTAAATGGACTTCGGGAACTTGGATCGTACCTCTCTGAAGACACAACCATGGGGGTGAGTGATCTGTTCAGGTTTAGCCTGGAAATCTGGGTAAGAATGTTCATGCAGGGAAAGAGAGCCATGGATGAAAAATGAGCCCTTCCTTTTTGCTAAAGGTCGCCACTTGCTATTAAATCACTCTGAACTGGGGATTTGCTGCATTCTTTTTTTTTTTTTTTGTGCACAGCATGCGCAACCAATTAGTGTTTGGCCCTCACAGATTCCAAAGCAATCGGACATCATGGAAAGGCTTGTTCAAATTTAACCACACAGTGTAGCCCGCAATAGTATATCAGGATATGATCACGCTTCATTATTAGCAAGAAAAGGAAGTGTGACTGTGACCATATGTTTGGTCAGTATGGTTATGCACATAGCATGTAGTCAACATACAGTAGAGGCGATTAATTATAAAACAGGATGCTCCTTGTTCTCTTTCTGTGCGCTTATTTATGGAGTATTTTATAATGAAACTGTTGTCAGTAAGAGTTTAGGTCTGTCTTTAATGGAGTTGTTGTCTGCTTGCGGTAAACCCCGCAGAACTGTCTGGAAAAGTTCTCCAAGAAGCTGTCCATCATCCTCATGGCTCAGGAGGTAAAGCCAAACACACACACATTACTCCTTTTAACTGTTGCTGATGGTAACTAACAAATATGCTCACCCTTTCTCAGGATGTGTCTGCATATTCACTCACCCTTTTCTGTCCCTTTGTCTCATCCTCTCTGTCCTGGCAGGAACTCATTGAAAACACACAGAAGTCAGTGAAACTGAAGCTACAGAGTTTTGTGAAGGAGTGAGTAACCTTCTAGAAGTTTTAAGACATGGTTTGCTGAATTGTAGACAACCGAGTGGATCTGAAAATCTTTAAAATGTAGCGGATGAGATACATAGTTATTGCATACTGAAGGGTGTTCATGAGTCATGCTGATTTGGCAGAATGAGAGAGATTTCTGACTATGTTGCTTATCTTGCGCAAATGTTTGAGCAAATTGAGTTCATAAAATATGGTACATATGTCAAAAAGGCCATGTGCGTCAGTCTTAAACTGAACACATTGGTAAGTTTGTCATACTGTGCCCTGTTCACTGAAATCCACATGTTGTTTAATGGTGGGATGGAAAACTGAACTTTATACACAAGAGCGTAGCGTAGCGCTTGTCACAAACTGAGTGTTTTTCATATTATTTGATTTATGAAAGGATCAAAAATAACCTATCTCACTAGTCATTCTCTGAGATCTCCTCCTATCCAGTCAGGTCTGTGCTTACTGGGATCAGACTTGCTTTGGACGGTAACATGGCTAGCCCTTGAACTGTACATTAAATGAGTACATAAAACCTTCTGTCCGTTTCAGGGATGTGAAACGCTTTAAAGATGCACGTAAGGAATTTGAGCGCAGCAGTGAGACTCTGGAGGCAGCATTGGGGAGGAATGCTCAAGCCCCAAAGGGAAAGCCACATGAGGTTGAGGAGGCCAGTCAAGCCTTAATTCATGCCCGTAAAGCCTTCAGATCAGGGACTCTGGACTATGTACTGCAGGTACACACTTGTCCAGATATTCACAAGCCATGAAAGGTGAAAGCTGTCGCCTTCTGAGGCAAAGAAAAACAATATCAGTTCTTTATTGTAAACTTTTGTTTCAGGTTGCATTTTATTTATCTCCCCACAGTAATGTCTTTTTTTTTTCTCCTCCTCCCTTGGTGGTGGCATTTATGTAATTTTACATTTCCTAGCCAACAGAGAAGCCAATAATAGGAAAATAGCTTCCTAGTCATACATCCTCTGCCTATTAAGTTTAACATAATGGCATTTCAGTACCTGCATACGTAGTGCACTATATACATACTTAAACAGCTTTTGTGATTCATCCACAGATGTATAAATTCTGATAAGTGCCTGTTGGGAATTGTTAACTAATTACACACCATCACTGTAGATACGTGCATAATTTTCATATATAGATATAACTTGCTGGACATAAAGATGATATTTACAATAACATCCTGTACAACTTAATTGACACAAATGAGGTACCTCGTGTTGGTAGATTAACCCTGTTTTAGACCAGAAACTGCACTCCACAGCACATTTTAACCACTTAGCATCTCTTTTTATTGCTTGCATGGGAGCATTCACTCGCTTAGTAAATATGGACTGACATGGAAATGTCTGCATTGCCATTGTGATCACATGCACTTTGTTAATTAGATTAGATAGAACTTTATTGATCCCTTTGGGAGGGTTCCCTCAGGGAAATTAAAATTCCAGCATCATTACAGGATAAACAGAGAATATAAAATAGAGAAAACTTCGAGATAAATTAAGTATTAGCATATAAAAGAAAAAAGTCCAGCAGGAGAGGTATTGCACATTTATATTGCACGTTGTCCAGTATTGCTTTTTGTCAGGCTAGGCTACTGCTCCTTCCTTCCCGTCCTCTGTCCTCCTGTTACCCCTCCTCCCCCCCAGAGAGGAGTTGTACAGTCTGATGGCATGAGGGACAAAGGAGTTTTTAAGTCTGTTCATCCTGCACTTGGGAAGGAGCATTCTGTCACTGAACAGGCTCCTCTGGTCGCTGATGACGGTGTGCAGAGGGTGACTGGCATCATTCATGATGTTCAGTAGTTTGTCCATAGTCCTCTTCTCTGCCACCGTCACCATAGAGTCCAGCTTCATGCCGGCCCGCCTGATCAGTTTGTCCAGCCTGGATGTGTCCTCCTTGGATGTGGTGCCCCCCCCCCCAAGCACACCACGGTGTAAAACAGTGGGATTTTCAGACAAAGTGGCTGTAGTCTTTTAAACTCTGATAGTTGTCACTTTCAAGATCTTGACACTTTAACCAACACATGAGAGCATTCACTACTACAGCAGGAGGCTGGAATATTGAACAGATGTTCAGTCAAGCTTTTGCTGTGTAGTGGCTTTTTTTTTTTTCTCTGTTCATTATTTACTTGTAATATCTTTCACACACACATTAGCATGTTTAATTGCAGTGGAGAATGATGACCCCATACCGTATTTCCCTTATAGCAGCTAACTGAATGTCTGTATGTTAACGTTTGTGGATATCCAAATAATAAAAGTAGGCATACTCCTTACTGTAGATGCAGTTGTGGTTTTTTTTTTTTTTTTAAATCCTTAGACATCCATTTTCACCTCTGTCTCAGACCTGGGGAGAAACTAGCTACATGATGGATATATGCTAAAACCATGGCTGTTTTTAGTGGATAAATATTCTCGTATTATGACTGTCTCTCACTATTCTTTTTTTTTTCCCCCACTATATCTTTCTGTTGCTCTCTCCCTGTCTTTCCAAATTAGATTAAAGTTATTGAGTCCAAGAAGAAGACTGATCTACTGATGGCGGTATGTTTCATCTAGTAATAACTGATGTAAGGTTTAATAAATAGAAAAGGAACTGAATCTGGCCAGATAAGTATACTTAATTCTCAATGTGTGTCTGTGTGTGTAACAGATGCTCTCACTGATGGAAACCCAAGCCGTATTCTTCCAGCAGGGTCACCAGTCCCTCACAGAACTCGAGGAGTATCGTAAGCAACTCAGCAATGAGGTGAGAAGCAAAGATTGTTGACTTGCATACAGATTATTAAATAATCTGTATATTAATCTCCTCAAGACAGAGATTTTTGGAAGCAGATGCCACGTTTCCTTATCTGATATAACAAAAGGATGGACAAACAGCTATGAGGCTTAGAGTAGCATCAGGAAACATTGCAAATCCAACTTCTAATCACTTGTGTCTTCCATATTGATCAGTACTTAGTGGAACTGTGAAAATATCACATATGTGCCTAACCTTCATGGGTGTTGGTCAATTTTAAATGTATTTTAAGAAAAGTTACAAATTAAATATCTCATAGATTATTATTAAATATGGGAATAAACATAGTGTTTTAACTCCATATTAGCCATTACTCTAAAGAAAAAGTCAAGATTAAAACCATTAAATACAAGCTCTCAACTTGAAAAAAATCCCTCTCTACTGAAGTGTTTTCTACAGATGTGGTTATCTAACAAGTAAGTCGTTTGAGACAGGAAGCACAGTCACCTTGTACTGGCCTGTAAAAGCCACAAAACCTGCTACAAAACTTCCTGCCTACACAGGAAATGGTGACAGACTGAGTGTGAGGATTATATTATAGTACTTCATCTTTTAGACACAGATGGCTTTAAAATTGTCATAGTCTGTTGTAACAAGGTAGAAAATGAGGTTGTAATTGATGGTAGCATTGAAGAGAGGGAGTGAGAGTACACGTCGATCTTATAAAATGTGTCTCTTATGAGACAGAACAGAAAATCAGAAGTAATTGGAGAGCATGGCTCGATAAGATCCTGGAAAATGGAAGACAGCGAGATACTATTTTACATGTTTCATGAGAATCCTTGCTTATTGAATTGGAGAAAATGTCCAAAAACATTTTTGATCACTATGTTAATGACCTCAAAGCTCATGAAATTGTTGAATATCAAAAGTGGGTTAAACTCCTCATGGAGAGTTCATGAAAATAAATGAGCAATATGCCTCACAAACCTATTGACCTGGACAGGAAATCAAATGTCAACACTTCCTGCTTCCTGTTTGTGGAAGTAGTAATTTCTTTCTTTGCCAAATTCTTTTTTTGATTTGCAGTTGAATATAATTAGCTGAAATATAGCACCATTGCTGTGTTTCCTTAAAAAAAACTGATTTAAAAATCAGTAGATTATGTATGGAGGAAATGTAGAGGGGTCAGGAGACTGAGTCTGTGTCTGTCTCTCTCTCTCTCTCTCTCTCTCTCTCTCTCTCAGTACACACAACTAGTTCTAAACTCTGCACGAGATAAGAGGGACATGGAGCAGAGACATAGTGACATCAAGAAAAAGGTAGTCACACAAGTGTTCATTACTCATGTAAAATGTCTCAAATATCACCATGACACATTTGTGTCCTATTTATTTATCAGGATGAGTCTTATGATGAATCAGTCTTGGACTTCAGTCCAGATGCATCCAGTGGAATTGCTATGGAGGGCTATCTGTACAAGAGAGCCAGCAATGCCTTCAAAACATGGAGCAGGTGCAATACACCTCTCTGCTTCACTCTGTTCATCTTCATTTAGCTAATGATTACCTACATGTCTAATAGTAGTTGTTATTAATATTTGAATGCTGCAATTTGTTTAAAACAGTGAATGTTCTGATTCCCAGTATTGCCATGCAACTAGATTTTTTTCAGCATAGTTCCTTTCACAGGCAGCAGAGGGCTCAAACTGCAATAACGCAATAACATAAATCACTGTAATACTCTTGTATAAAGCTTGTACATAAATTTTTCTTTATGTTCCCAAATACAGTTTTATTGGAATGCATTTCAATACTTCCTATGTCACTCCCTGTTTTTTGTAGGCGCTGGTTTTCCATTCAAAAAAACCAACTGGTCTACCAAAAGAAATTCAAAGTAGGTATCACATGTTTTCACATAGGGTTGTGTGCGATATATCGAATATACTCGATATATCGCGAAAATTCTGTGTGCGATACATAAAATTATTATATCGTAACTATCGAGTATTTTATGGTCATCTTCCGACTTGCGTTTGTTTAAAACATTTTTCGGTGGTTTTCTCCCTGTCCCTCAGGCAGTAACGTGAGAGGCTGCCTAAGGGTAAAGAAAACAATAACGTCACGCACTCGCCAACCAGTCCCAGGCGACATCTCGGTGCTGAAAGGAACTTCCGGGAAGGTTTTCTAGTTTCGGTTGTGTTGCCAGATTGGGCGGTTTTAAGTGCGTTTTGGAGGGTCTTGAACATATTTTGAGCTGGAAAACGTTAGCAGTATCTGGCAACACTGCCGGTGGGAAGATATCCTAGTTCCGGTTTACAGCGCTGACTCAGTTCGTGCAATCGCTGGTGTTGCATAGGCTACCGTGTAAGCTCTGTCAATTTCAGCGACAAATTAAAAATGGAAGCGGACGAATTGGTTCCTAAAAGAACTAGCATTTTTTGGATATCGCGAGGAGGACGTGGAACAGCAAATGCCAGTTTGTAAAGTGTGCAAAAAAAAAACAAAAACCTGTCATCACGAAAGGCAGCAGCACTACAAATATGTTCCATCACCTGAAAACTCACCCGGTACAGTATGAAGAGTCTCTTAAACTCCGAACTACTTGCCCACGAGCTAAAAACCCCCCACAAGCTAAACAAATGACCATAGCGGCTTCGTTCTCCAAAGCCACCCCATATGAGAAAACGAGTCAGAGATGGAGAGCTAGAGCGGATGCAATCACTAACTTCATTGCCAAAGACATGATCCCAATTAGTATAGTGGAAAAACCAGGCTTCCAAAAATTACTAAACACACTCGATCCCAAACATGAGTTGCCTGGTCGCAGACATTTTACAGAGAAGGCGATACCGGAATTATACACATCTGAGAGGCAGAGCCAGAAAACATTCAGTTCAAAAGTGTGCAAAGAGAAAAATTATGTTTTGCAGATCTCTCTCTCTTCTCTCCCTCAATCTCTGTCTCTATTGTGAATGTTCCAGTGGTTCTCAGTAGTCAGGTTAATAGCTTGGAGATCTATTTTTTAAAATAATTTAATGAAAGAGCACTTTTCTTATTTAGGCTAAATGTCTCTGTGTTGAGCTTGCACTGATTTGATTTGAGCTCTGAGCAGCTCTGTATTGCATTGTCCCTTTGTTGCAATTTTCAAGATTGTTTTTGCAGTTTGTGCCACATCTTTGTTGAATAAAAATAGTCTTATTTCAACTCAATTGTGATTAATCACTAACATGAAAATTTAAAATGTGTTGTTGAAAACCACCTGTAAAGTTAACCAAGAATGTTATTTAATCTGCAGGGATTGTAGTGAAAACAGTAAAGAGTAAAAGTTAGATTTCATGGGGTCCTTTAGAAGAGATTTAAATATATCGAGATGTATATCGTGAAATGGAGAAAATGTATCGGGATATTCATTTTTTTTCCCATATCGCACAGCCCTATTTTCACAACACTTAAAACAAACTACATTTCTGTAGAGAATCTCTAATCTTTCTTACTTCCTTGAGTATGTGTACAGGTATGGAATAACAGCAGAATGTCTATATGACTTGACCGGAGACCCACAAATGTCGGTTTTCTGTTTCCTGTGTTCAGGAGCAGCCCACAGTGGTGGTGGAAGACTTGCGTCTGTGCACAGTGAAGCCCTGTGGCGAACAGGAGAGAAGGTTCTGCTTTGAGGTTGTCTCACCCTCCAAGTGAGTGTTTTTGAGCATGCTTGTTGTGATGTCAGTTTACTGTATGAGATGAGATGTTACTGAAGTGAACTGAAAAAAAGTGTATCTATACACTGTGCCTGTAACTATATTCTGTCATGTAATGAGGCTACATTTTTGTGTGTGTAGGACCTGTCTATTGCAGGCAGATTCAGAGCGACAGCAGCAAGGCTGGATGAGTGCTGTGCAGAACAGCATTGCTTCAGCATTTCAGGAGAGGAGGGAGGACACATGCAGCCCTGTAAGACACACACTTAAACATTTGGGGCTCATCAGGTCTATTTATCAGATTGACTGACTGAGCACTTGCTTAAAGCTAGACAGCTTTTCGATTTCATAAAATCAGTGAAATTTAGTTCCCTTTGAAATTTGGTCATTGTGATTGTATGTTTGGGTGGCACAGTGATGTGGTTAGCACTGTCACCTCACAGCAAGAAGGTCCTGGGTTCGAGCCCAGTGGCCAACGGGGGCCTTTCTGTATGGAGTTTGCACGTTCTCCTCGTGTCCGCGTGGGTTTCCTCCGGGTGCTCCGGTTTCCCCCACAGTCCAAAGACATGCAGGTTAGGCTAATTGATGGCTCTAAATTGACCGTAGGTGTGAATGGTTGTCTCTGTGTCAGCCCTGCAATGACCTGGCAACTTGTCCAGGGTGTACCCCGCCTCTCACCCGTAGTCAGCTGGGATAGGCTCCAGCTTTCCTGCGACCCCGCACAGGATAAGCGGTTACGGATAATGGATGGATGGTCATGTATGTTTATTTCTGTAATATCTAAAAGAAACAGACCATTCTGTGGCTGGGAAGTTATTTAATTTGAGGGGATTCACTAGCAAATACAGTGGTGCTTGAAAGTTTGTGAACCCTTTTAGAATTTTCTATATTTCTGCATAAATATGACCTAAAACATCATCAGATTTTCACACAAGTCAAAGTAGATAAAGAGAACCCAGTTAAACAAATAACACACAAATATTCTACTTGGTCATTTATTTATTGAGTAAAATGATCCAATATTACATATCTGTGAGTGGCAAAAGTATGTGAACCTTTTGCTTTCAGTATCTGGTGTGACCCCCTTGTACAGCAATAACTGCAACTAAACGTTTCCGGTAACTGTAACATAATAATGTTTGGAAAGGATTAGGAAGAAGTAAATAACTTATCAAATCCTAACCCTCTATACCACCACTAATCAAACGTCACTTTCCGCCATAATAAACTATATATACAAAAGCAACAAACAAAAAGAAAACATACCAAGACATACCAACATGGTATAATATCGACCAAATCATATCTACAGGTACTTGTTATGCAGATGTACATACATGTATATAGTACATACATATACACATACCTATAACTATACACATCCATACATACGCAGACACACACACACACACACACACAACTCATTATGATATAAATGTATATATCCGTATGTACCCATATACACTTATATCAATAGAATGTTATTGTAATTCCTCCTCCCTATACCTCATAAAGATCTGTTCCTTATACCTTTTTTTTTGAACTGGTTTATAGTTGTACATTTCATGAGCTCCACATTCAAACTGTTTCATAGCTTTACTCCACAAATAGAAATACTGAACATTTTTAATGTTGTCCTAACACTGCGAATTTTAAATTTCAATTTCCCCCTAAAATTATAGTTGATTTGAAGGTAAAATTAGTCAGGTGTTTTCAATCAATGGGATGACAATCAGGTGCAAGTGGGCACCCTGTTTTATTTAAAGAACAGGGCTCTATCAAAGTCTGATCTTCACTACACGTTTGTGGAAGTGTATCATGGCACGAACAAAGGAGATTTCTGAGGACCTCAGAAAAAGCATTGTTGGTGCTCATCAGGCTGGAAAAGGTTACAAAACCATTTGGACTCCACCAATCCACAGTCAGACAGATTGTGTACAAATGGAGGAAATTCAAGACCATTGTTGCCCTCTCCAGGAGTGGTTGACCAACAAAGATCACTCCAAGAGCAAGGCGTGTAATAGTCGGCGAGGTCACAAAGGACCCCAGGGTAACTTCTAAGCAACTGAAGGCCTCTCTCACATTGGCTAATGTTAATGTTCATGAGTCCACCATCAGGAGAACACTGAACGACAATGGTGTGCATGGCAGGGTTGCAAGGAGAAAGCCACTGCTCTCCAAAAAGAACATTGCTGCTCGTCTGCAGTTTGCCAAAGATCACGTGGACAAGCCAGAAGGCTATTGGAAAAATGTTTTGTGGATGGATGAGACCAAAATAGAACTTTTTGGCTTAAATGAGAAGCGTTATGTTTGGAGAAAGGAAAACACTGCATTCCAGCATAAGAACCTTATCCCATCTGTGAAACATGGTGGTGGTAGTATCATGGTTTGGGCCTGTTTTGCTGCATCTGGGCCAGGATGGCTTGCCATCATTGATGGAACAATGAATTCTGAATTATACCAGCGAATTCTAAAGGAAAATGTCAGGACATCTGTCCATGAACTGAATCTCAAGAGAAGGTGGGTCATGCAGCAAGACAACGACCCTAAGCACACAAGTCGTTCTACCAAAGAATGGTTAAAGAAGAATAAAGTTAATGTTTTGGAATGGCCAAGTCAAAGTCCTGACCTTAATCCAATCGAAATGTTGTGGAAGGACCTGAAGCGAGCAGTTCATGTGAGGAAACCCACCAACATCCCAGAGTTGAAGCTGTTCTGTACGGAGGAACGGGCTAAAATTCCTCCAGGCTGGTGTGCAGGACTGATCAACAGTTACTGGAAACGTTTAGTTGCAGTTATTGCTGCACAAGGGGGTCACACCAGATACTGAAAGCAAAGGTTCACATACTTTTGCCACTCACAGATATCTAATATTGGATCATTTTCTTCAATAAATAAATGACCAAGTATAATATTTTTGTCTCATTTGTTTAACTGGGTTCTCTTTATCTACTTTTAGGACTTGTGTGAAAATCTGATGTTTTATGCCATATTTCTGCAGAAATATAGAAAATTCTAAAGGGTTCACAAACTTTCAAGCACCACTGTAGTGTCTTGAATTGGGTCATGGTGAAGCAGGAAAAAATAGTGGAGAATTTAGGGCCACGTGGCCCTAAATTCATTAATTGTTCTCTTCAAAAATAACTAATAAAATTGGGAGTCCGTGATTCAAATTCAGTAGCTTTCGGTCCAGTAAACAAAAATAATTGGGTGTTGGGGAAAATTATTTTTATAACTTGCACTTGAAAAATCTGAAAGGCAATCTAACTTTAAATGAATGAAAACAAAGGAACTTTAAGGCTGGGGAGGGAGTGTATCAACAGTTGTCAGAGACAACTGCTGCATGTCCACAAAATTTATTTTATTATTTGAACCCTCATTGATTCAACATTTTACAATTTTGGTTTCAACCAATTTCTGCCAACCGGTCAGGTGTCCCCATCGTTCTACAGTTAGCAACCAAGGAGGATGAAGGCTAATGTGCTTCCTCTGAGACAAGTGAAGCCAGACACTATTCAAACTTGGACAACCTTTGTCATTCAATATGCAACAGGTGTACACTGAATGAATGAAATTTTGTTGCAGTTTGGCTCAGCACAGAATTAAATACAGGGGTGATAGCGTTCCGGCGCCGCGCCGGATTTCCGGCGTACCGTGGCTGGGGAAAAAAAAAAAATCTAGTTCGCCCATTGTCCTGTGTCATTCTGAGATGCGCAGATAGACAGTAAAGGGAATTCGCATGTTATGGAACTAGTGGGAAAAAAGTGCCATCACGGCACTTTTTTCCCACTAGTTCCATATCATGCGAATTCCCTTTACTGTCTATCTGCGCATCTCAGAATGACACAGGACAATGGGCGAACTAGATTTTTATTTTTTTTTTCCCCAGCCACGGTACGCCGGAAATCCGGCGCGGCGCCGGAACGCTATCACCCCTGCAAATAGGAAGTGTATTAAATTATGCAGCAGCAAAAGTATTATAAAGTACAATAGTATAAAGTGATCTGTGGGATTAGGAAATGTGCAAGTATAAATAGAAGTTTGGAGTTCAGCAGTCTGGTGACCTGGGGGAAAAAGCTGTTACAGAACCTGGTGGTCCTGCACTTAATGCTATGGAACCTCTTTCCAGATGCCAGAGGTGAGAACAGTCCATAATGAGGATGTGAGGGGTCACTGATGTTTCTGGCTCGAGACATGCAGTGTCTTGGTGCAATGTCCTGAATGGAGGGAAGAGAAGTCCCAATGATTTTCTTTGCTGTCCTCACCACTCTCCTTACATTCTTCCAGTCAGAGGCACCGCAGCCTCCACACCACACAGAGATACAGCTGGTTAAAACGCTCTCTATGGTGCTTCTGTAGAATGTAGTGAGGATGGATGGGGGCAGGTGGGCTCTCCTCATCCTACACAGGAAGTGCAGACATTGCTGTGCCTTCTTGACCAGTGATGCAGTGTTCACAGACCAGATGAAGTTGTCAGTGATGTGCACCCCCAGGAACTTGGTGCTATTGACCACGTCCATGGCTGTGTTGTTGATGAGAAATGGAGCGTGGCTGGGTTGTTTTTTCCTGAAGTCAACAATGGTCTCTTTAGTTTTGTCCACGTTCAGGATCAGGTTGTTTTCCCTGCACCAGCCCACCAGCTGCTCTACCTCCTCTCTGTAGGCCAGGTCGTTATCGTCCCTGATGAGACCCACCACTGTTGTGTTGTCTGCAAACTTCACAGTGTGGTTGCTGGTAGCCCTGGGGACACAGTCGTGTGTCATCAGATGCCCCTTTTCCACCAAAGCAGTTCCAGGGCTGGTTCGGGGCCAGTGCTTAGTTTGGAACCGGGTTTTCTGTTTCCACTGACAAAGAACTGGCTCTGGGGCCAGAAAAACCGGTTCCAGGCTAGCACCAACTCTTTGCTGGGCCAGAGGAAAGAACCGCTTGCGGGGGGGCGGCAGAGTTGTTAAGACCAACAATAGCAAGACTGCGAAAGGTCGCCATTTTTAAGTGACAAGCAGCAGCTGTACAAACGCGAAGTCATCTGTTGTTGTTGCTGCTGCTGCTTCTTCTGTGTTGTTGCTTCAATGTTTGTGCCAAGGTTTATGCAAACGCAGTGATGTAACTGACGTATACAGCAACGTAATGATGTGGCTCCCCTTAGCACCCTGAGCTATGGAAAAGCAAACTGGTTCTCAGCTGGCTTGCAAGTTGAACAAGTTGTGAGCCAGCACCGGCCCCGAACCAGCCCTGGAACTGATTTGGTGGAAAAGGGGTAAGAGTGAACAGCAAAGGGCTCAGGACACAGCCCTGAGAGGAGCCTGTGCTGAGGGTGATGACACTGGAGGTGTTCTGTCCAATCCGCACTGACTGGTCTTTCAGTGAGGAAGTCTAGCAGCCAGTTGCACAGGGGGTTGCTGAAGCCCAGGGGACCCAGTTTGTTCACCAGATGCTGTGGAATGATCGTATTAAACGCTGAACTGAAGTCCAGGAACAGCATGCGCACATGAGTAGTGTTTTCCTCCAGGTGTGCAAGGCTCAGGTGAAGAGCGGAGGAGATGGTGTCTTCAGTGGAGCGGTTTGGCTGGTAGGCAAACTGGAAGGGGTCGAATGTGGGAGGGAGCCTGGAGGTGATGCACTCCTTTACCAGCCTCTCAAAGCATTTCATAATAGGACTGAGTGCGACAGGCCAGTAGCCATTGAGTGATGTGATGTGATATGAGTTTTTTTTTTTTTTGGCACTGGGATGATGGTAGCAGTCTTGAAACATGATGGGACTTTGGCTTGATCCAGTAAGGTGTTGAAGAGGTCTGTTAGAACATGAGCCAGCTGGTCTGCACATTCCCTGAGCACCTGACCAGGAATATTATCGGGGCCCAGGGCCTTCCGTGTGTTGACTCTCCTCAGAGTCCTCCGCACCTCAGCTGTATCAAGACAGGGTGCCTTTTCATCCTGATGGGGAACAGCTTTCACTCCAGGAGTGTTATTTAGTGCCTCAAAGTTAGAGTTCATTGAGGAAGTCTGCGTCGTCGTCGTCATCATGCTCGGGAGGGGCTATCCTGTAATTTGTGATAGCCCGTATGCCTTTCCACATATCCCTGGTGTTGTCGCGGGAAAAGTCCTGGATTTTTTTTTTTTTTAACTATGAGCACACTTTACTAATCTGATGGCACGGTTCAAGTTTGCTGTTGCTGTTCTCAGTGCCTTCTCGTCGCCAGACTTGAAGGCTGAGTTCCGTGCTCATACTCAAACTGCTGCTTGTGCTACATCACAGGGCATTGTTATAAACTCCGAGGAAAGCACCGTCTACCCTCTTCTGCGTACATGAGCTCAGAGATGCCCACAATTGCCTAGAGTGACTTTTGATTGAGAGTGGAGAGAAAGTAATGACACACTCTCACCCAGAGAACATGTAAAAGTCTGGCAGTTTTTCTTCCTTGACTTCCATCCATGGATGGCTGTAGCATCATCGGGATTCAAGCTTACGATTTCTGGACAATAGAGTGAATGCTTTTCTCTTGCGTTATTCAAGAGCCTCCTGTTTCCCCCATTTTTGATAGTGGTTATATTTAACCTTGCTTCAGCTGGTCATGGAAGTTTAGTAGCGAATGCGTTGGCCCTCTAACAAGCAGCTAACAGCCAAGTATTGGATTAAGTATTATTAAAAATCAGGTACATTTCCTTTACATAATCATATCAGATCGCATGTGCTAAGAATTTAGCATGGTGTTGACCGAGAATTTATAAACCTTTAAAGATAGATGAACTTGTAAATGAAGTACCAAAAGCAATGAGTATAACCATGAAATGGGAAATATTTCTATTTAAATGAAAATGGAGAATAAAATGGTACTTTACTGGTTCATTCAATTTCTAAATTTTCCTCATACTGTCTTTGTTCTGTTACTTCAAACATACAGAATAAGCTACACACTCCTGATTTTATAAAGGTGCTGAGCAGAGTTTTTATAAACTTATTTATTTATTTATTTTTTAAATTGAGGCTTACACTGACACGTACATTTTGGTCATTCTATTTTCATTTCAGAAATGAGAAAATTAAAGTGGATGCTGTTTTATTTCAGTGTCCAAAAATGAATAACGAAAACCACCAGTCCTCTTCAGCCTTTGCTCATACAAAACTTTAAAAGGGATTTGATTTTTGTTTTCTCCTTGGTAAAACAAAAATAAAATTGTAAGAAAACAGAAAAGAGCCAGGGTTTTCCCCCACCCTCCATTTTCTGAAACCGGAAGCTGTGGTCGGCCCATGTGCATGAGTGGTAAATGTTCCTATAATTCAAACACCTGGCTGGCTGGACTGTCCACTGAAAAAGCATGGAGCAGTACGTCGTTTTCTGAAACAAAAGTGTTTCTCAGGGAGGAGGGCATGAGTGCAGAAAAACTTGCCGCATATTTCAGGTGAAACTTCTGGGTTATTTGTTTATGGGACACGCGCGTGTGGAAAGCTTTGTTAGAGAAAATGGAAAAAAAAGGCTATCTTCTGTTTCACAAAGGATAAAGCAAAAATTAAGTCATCTTAAATTGTATATGCTGTTTCTGGGCATGAAAACAAAAGATGAATTTCCATTCATTTTTGTATTTTGAAATGAAAAATCAAAACATTTTTTGTTTTTTCATTTTCTCATTTCTGTTTTTCTGAAAGGGAAATAGAATGACCAAAATGTACATGGATCTGTCAGATATCATACTGTTCTTGATATTTACTACACACACAATGCTCTTATTTGTCACACTTGTGGGGCATGTGGACAAAGCTAAGTGTACAATGAGCAGGTTCAAATTCCACTAACTTTGATTCCTTATTCCTCTGTTTCACATTTGGCTTATACTTATGATCTAGCTTACATCTGATCAGAATGTGTACATTTGACCATAATATTTTAACCTGAAAATGCTTGATTTGTAGTTTAATGATGACTCAATATCAGTAATTATAGCAAGTAAAGAAAGTACAACCCTAATTCCAAAAAAAGTTGGGAAACCGTTTTTGTTTTACAATGTGAAAATTTGCAAGTCATGGAAACCCTATATTTCATTGGAAATGGTACAAAGACGACATATCAAATATTCAAACTGATGTTTTTTTTTGTTTTTTTTGTTTTTTTTTTAAATGTGTGCTCATTTTGAATTTGATGTCAGCAACACATTTCAGAAAAGTTGGGACGGGGCAACTGAAAGTCATGTAATGCTAAAAAGAAAACTAATCTGGTTAATTGGCAACAGGGCGGTAACATGATTGGGTACAAAAAGAGCATCCCAGAGAGGCGGAGTCTCTCGGAAGTAAAGATGGGTAGGGGTTCAACGCTCTGTGAAAGACTGCATAGGTAAACAGTATAGGGTTGGGCGGTATCCAAATTTTGATACCTTTAAACTGTCTGTGTTTTCCCGGGGTATACGGTATTACCGAGAAAAAAAAATATTTTGTTTCGGCCTACTGTGTAACGTGCGCCTATGCCTCAAATGTACTATTTAAAAGCAGCATAGCGAATTGTGTGCATTGTGGTATGGATTAAGCAGCAAAGCGAATTTTATGCATTGATGAATGGATTAAGAGATATTTCAAAGCATCACGCAACTCTTCCTTCATCTTGAAAATAGCATTCAACTGTCGTTTACACATGTCTGCGTTGAAACGCCATTTGCAGCACTATTTCACCTACTCCATCAAAAAAAACTACACGATGAGCAGGATCGTACCCTTTCAAGCATGGGAAATAAAAAAAAGGAAAAGAATCAACCAACACCCAAGTCCGTTTAGACTGCGCGATAAACCATATTCTTCAGCGCAAATGAGGCGAACCTAATTCAAATGCGTGATAGCTGCACAAGGCAAAATCATATGGGCCCACGTCATGCCATGGCGGGGAAATTAATAATCAAATGGCCTTACCTTGCTTAAAACGTTGTCTTGATTACATAACTCCTTACAATTATTCCACTTAAATCCATACGGTTTAACACAGCCAACAAAGATAGCAAGCGCATTGCTAATTCCCACCAGAAACCTAACAGTTTACGCTACGATGTTTTCTTCCGTTTCTTCAGTAGATGACATTTCAAACGTTTATTACCCACATCCCAAATGTCATACGTTATATTATTTTACCTTGTTGTTACTCATGTAACCTACTCAAAACACAACTCATTGGAGAGATCTCGTGGAAGTGGAGTACCCCAGGCTATGGTGTGCCTTAGGGGACATATTAGATTTTTCGTTTGGTTTGAAACCAAAATACTGCCACACTGCCGATGTTGTATTTTTTTTGCCACTAACTCGTTATCTTGACTTGCCATCTTTCAACCGCGGTCTCAGTCTCTCTCTCTTTTTTTTTTTTTTTTAGATAGGACTGTATAGAAAGACAGGAAATGAGCGGGGGAGAGAGAGACGGGATCGGGAAATAACCTCGGGTCGGAATCGAACCCGGGTCCCCGGATTTATGGTACGGTGCCTTAGCCATCTGAGCCATGACACCCCCGGTCTCAGTCTCTTGCGAAGCTTTCTGTCAGACTCCAAAGGTCACGCAGGGTTGCCATGGTAACGACATAAACAACCCTGCACGCAATGAGAACTTCATTAGGAAATTGATAGAATTAGTGAAAATACGATCACACAGTTATTCGGGATGATCTTCAATTTATTATTTTATATTATGACCTCATGTACTCCATATTTATTTAGATATTATATATATTTTTTTAAATGACGGTAATGAGACCGATACCGTTGGTACTTTTGGATACCTCGGGATACCTTCTTACCGTAATACCGCCCAACCCTAAAACAGTACAACTATTTAAGAATAACGTTCCTCAGTGTAAAACTGCAAAGAATTTGGAGATCACACCTATGGTACATAATCTCATTAAAAGATTCAGAGAATCTGGAGAAATCTCTGTATGAGGGAGACAAGGCTGAAAACTGACATTGGATGCCTGTGATCTTCAGGCCCTCAGGCAACACTGCGTTAAAAGCAGACACGTGTCTGTAGTGGAAATCACTGTATGGGCTCAGGAACACTTCAGAAAACCATTGTTTGTGAAAACAGTTCATTACTGCATCCACAAATGCAAGTTAAAACCAGATATAAACAATATGCTGAATGCTCTGAAAAGTGTGTGTACATCAATATGGTGCCATCCAGACAAAATCTTTTTCAGGAAAGATTCTTTCAGCAAGACGATGCCAAACCGCTTTCTGCACATATTAAAACTGCATGGCTCCATTGTAAGAGTCTGAGTGCTAAACGGGCCTACCTGCAGTCCAGACCTGTTTCCCATTTAAAACATTTGGCGCGTTATGAAGTGCGAAATATGACAAAGGAGACCCTGAACTGTTGAGCGACTGAAATTGTATATCGGGCAACAGTTTCTCTTTCAACATTTCTCTTTCAAAACTACAGCAATTGGTCTCTTCAGTTCCCAAATGTTTACAGAGTGGTGTTAAAAATTGAGGTGATGCAATACAGTGGTAATAATGCCCCTGTCTCAACTTTTTTTTTTTAAACTTCTTGCTGACATCAATTTGATATGTTGTCTTTGTATCATTTTCAATGAACTATAGGAGCAATTCCAGCGTTATGGACGTGACACTTAAACTCAAAATGGCAACAAATGACCCAGTGCATGTTTTATTGTCTCCCAGTATTTAAACAGGTGTTGCATATTTTAAGGCTGTACCATACTGGAGAAGTGATAGAACAAGAACAATTCCCATAGTACATCTAGGGCATGCCAGAAAATGCCTACAGGGTCGCAGGCAAGCTGGAGCCTATCCCAGCTGACTACGGGTGAAAGGCGGGGTACACCCTGGACAAGTCGCCAGGTCATCACAGGGCTGACACATAGACACAGACGACCATTCACACTCACACCTACGGTCAATTTAGAGTCACCAGTTAACCTAACCTGCACGTCTTTGGACTGTGGGGGAAACCGGAGCACCCGGAGGAAACCCACGCGGACACGGGGAGAACATGCAAACTCCGCACAGAAAGGCCCTCGCCGGCCACGGGGCTCGAACCCGGACCTTCTTGCTGTGAGGCGACAGCGCTAACCGTGCCGCCTCAGTTCCATCATTCCGTCGCTAAACGAACAGCTGATCACACCAAGGTGCTCGTTGACTGCCAATATTTATTAGTTTGGTCCTGCATTTCCTTTCCTTCGCAACATAAAATCTTTTCTTCTCAATTTCCGTTACTGTAGTTGGTCTTTCACGTGTCATTTTCATCTTCCAATTTTCTCTCCTGTTTCAAATTTGTATCCCACAGTGCTTTGCGCGAACGGGGAAAGCCCACCACATGATGTACTATCTTGAATTGGATCATGGTGAAACAAGAAAAAATAGCTGAGAATTTAGGGCCACATGGCCCTAAATTCATATTTAATTGTTCTATTTATATTTAAAAAAAAAGCTAATAAAATTGGAAGTCTGTGATCTTGAATTCAGTAGCTTTCAGTCCACTAAAGAAAAATAATTGGGTGTCGGGAAAATTCTTTTTATGACCTACACTTGAAAAATCTGAAAGGCAGTTTATCTTTAAAGCACAGCTTCACTGAAATGAATATCTTCCCTCTTTTTGTTTCCTCTGAGCTGGAGAGTTTGTTGAATGCTTTCCTGTTTATTCACTGTTATAACACCTGTGTGCATATTTCATGTAAATTATACATGTACCGTATGGCAGTAAATTGATGCCTGTTGTATGCTTATGACATGTAAATAAGGGACTTGTGAATGGAGCTTATTTCCATGCCGCTGAAGCGGATTCATAATTTGTGCTTTAATCACCAAATAATTTTCATTAATCAGATTCATTCATTCTTGCATCATTCCATGTGCACAGATCTGCTCTTGTTTCTGTGTGACTCTGATGAATAAGGGCCTGTGCCAGTATGTACATATAAGATGACTGTACAGTGCATTTGTGTTTGTGACAGAGGGAGCGCTGCAGCTCTGTGTCAGCGAGCAGTGTGAGTCTGGGTGTTGGGGAGCAAAAGGACTGTAAAGCCCTAGAGGAGGTGCAGGCGATACCTGGAAACAGCCAGTGTTGTGACTGTGGAGAGCCAGGACCAGACTGGGCCTCCATTAACCTGGGCATAACTCTCTGTATCACATGCTCTGGAATACACAGGTAACACCACACACACACCAGCCATATCCAAAGGGCAAGATACTTCTGTAAAATGTGCATGCCCTAGGTGAAATATAGCCAAAACATATTTTATACAACAATTATTGGGGGCCAAGCAGCGAAGCTGCGAAGGCACCCATAGTGATTCTATTGTTTCTTATTATTGGGGGCCAAGCAGCAAAGCTGCGAAGGCACCCATAGGGATTCTACTGTTTCTTATTATTATTATTCAACGTTCTTCCGCCTCTGCAAGTCTATGGCAGCCCATAGAACCGTCTGGTAAAAAGTTGGGAAATTTTGCACACTGATTCTAGACAGTGTCAACATTACTCTCAGCGAATTTCAGGCCTCTACCTCAAACACTTTAGCGCCACCAACAGGTCAAAGTTGCAGGTACATTTCTGCTTGTAACTTTTGAACCGTTGGTCCGATTTTCAAAAACTTGGTATCCCTGGAGTCCTTGGGTCAAGACGAATCCAACGGACCCCATGACGTCATTTTCCGCCCATATAGTTTTCCCGCCATTTTGAATTTTGTGAAAATCACTTAAAACGCTTCTCCTCCCTCAATTTTTGAACAATTTCTCCCAAACTTGGTAAATCGCAACTTTGGACTAAGCTTCACAGGAAACATACCCGGTTTTTAGAATTTCTTTAGCGTTTGGCCGTGGCAGCCA